>NC_064642.1:725122842-725425872 GCF_023864345.2 Schistocerca serialis cubense
TGACCATGAAACACAGCACTTGCATTGGGATTGAAATCTTAAGGCACAATGCCGACTTAAGTACAAGAAGAGTGAATCTTCTAAGAGCTTGTGCTGTGTGCGGCTCATGGTAGACCAGAATTAGATTCCGATGCACCAGTGCAGGTTAACTGTATCCCTTCGACCTTCACATTGACCATGAAACACAGAAATTGCATCAGGATTGAATACAAGAGGCACTATGCTGAATTAAGTACAAGAAGAATGAATCTTCTAAGAGTTTGTGCTTTGAGCGGCTCATGGGAGACCTGTATTCGATTCCAATGCACCTGTGCTGGTTGAGTATATCTTTTGGACCTTCACAGTGACCATGAAACAGAGAAATTGCATCGGGATTGAGTACAAAAGGGACAATGCCGGCTTAAGTATAAGAAGAATGAATGTTTTATAAGTTTGTGCTTTCAGCGGCTCCTGGGAGACCAGTATTAGATTCCGATGCACCAGTGCATGCTTGCTGTATCCCTTCGACCTTCACATTAACCATGAAACACAGAAATTGCATCGGGATTTAATTCAAAAGGCACAATGTCGACATAAGTACAAGAAGAGTGAATCTTCTAAGGATTTGTGCTTTGAGCGGCTCCTGGGAGACCAGTATTAGATTCCAATGCACCTGTGCTGGTTAACTGTATCTTTTGGACCTTCACATTGACCATGAAACAGGGAAACTGCATCGCGATTGAATACAAAAGGCACAATGCCGACCTAAGTACAAGAAGAATGAATCTTCTAGGAGTTTGGGCTTTCAGCGGCTCCTGGGAGACCCGTATTAGATTCCGATGCACCAGTGCAG
Source organism: Schistocerca serialis cubense (assembly GCF_023864345.2). Classification (NCBI taxonomy): domain Eukaryota; kingdom Metazoa; phylum Arthropoda; class Insecta; order Orthoptera; family Acrididae; genus Schistocerca; species Schistocerca serialis. The sequence goes on from NC_064642.1 coordinate 725,123,675, forward strand.
GTTTACTGTATGCCTTGTACCTTCACATTAACCATGAAACACAGAAATTGCATCGGGATTGAATTCAAAAGGCACAATGGCGACTTAAGTACAAGAAGAGTGAATCTCGTAAGAGTTTGTACTTTGCACGGCTACTGGGAGACCAGTATTAGATTCGAATGCACCAGTGCAGGTTTGCTGTATCCCTTGGACCTTCTGCTTGACCATGGAACTCAGAACTTGAATCGGGATTGAATACAAAATGCACAATCCCGACTTTGTCACACGAAGAGTGAATCTTCTAAACGTTTGTGCCTTGAGCAGCACCTGGGAGACCAGTATTAGATTCCGATGCACCAGTGCAGGTTTACTGAATCCCTTGGACCTTCATATTGACCATCATACACAGAAATTGCATCGGGATTGAATACAAATGGGACTATGTCGACGATAGTACAAAATGAGTGAATCTTCTAAGAGTTTGTGGTTTGAGCGGCTCCTGAGAGACCCATATTAGATTCTGATGCACCAGTGCATTTTTACTGTATCCCTTGGACCATCACATTGACCATGAAACACAGAAATTGCATCGGGATGGCAATACATAGGGGACAATGTCGACTTCGGTTTAAGAAGAGTGAATTTTGTAAGAGTTTGTGTTATGAACGGCTCCTGGGAGACCAGAATTATTTTCCGATGCACCAGTGCAGGATTACTGTATCTCTTTGACCTTCACATTGACCAAGAAACACAGAAATCCCATCGGGATTTAATACAAAAGAGACAATACCGACTTACGTACAAGAAGAGTGAGTCTTCTAAGAATTTGTGCTTTGAAGGGCTCATAGGGACCAGTATTAGATTCCGATGCACCAGTGCAGGTTTACTGTATCACATGGCCCTTCACGTTGACCATGAAACACAGAAATTGCATCGGGATTGAATACAAAGCGCACAATGCCGACATAAGTACAAGAATAGAGTATCTTCTGTGAGCTTGTGCTTTGAGCGGCTAATGGAAACCAGTATCAGATTCCGATGCACCAGTGCAAGTTTACTGTATACCTTGGACCTTCACATTGACCATGAAACACAGCACTTGCATTGGGATTGAAATCATAAGGCACAATGCCGACTTAAGTACAAGAAGAGTGAATCTTCTAAGAGTTTGTGCTTTGAGCGGCTCCTGGGAGACCAGTATTAGATTCCGATGCACCAGTGCAGGTTTACTGTATCCCTTGTACCTTCACATTAACCATGAAACACAGAAATTGCATTGGGATTGAATACAAAAGGCACAATGCCGACTTAAGTACTAAATGAGTGAATCTTCTAAGACTTTGTACTTTGAGCGGCTCATGGGAGACCAATATTAGATTCCGATGCACCAGTGCAGGTTTCCTGTATCCCTTGGACATTCTGCTTCACCATGAAACTCAGAACGTGAATCGGGATTGAATACAAAATGCTCATTCCCGACTTTGTCACATGAAGAGTGAATCTTCTAAACGTTTGGCCTTGAGCAGCTCCTGGGAGACCAGTATTAGATTCCGATGCACCAGTGCAGGTTTACTGAATCCCTTGGACCTTCATATTGACCATCATACACAGAAATTGCATCGGGATTGAATACAAAAGGGACTATGTCGACGATAGTACAAGAAGAGTGAATCTTCTAAGAGTTCGTGATTTGAGCGGCTCATGGGAGACCAGTTTTAGATTCCGATGCACCAGTGCAGGTTTGCTGTATCCCTTGGACCTTCAGCTTGACCATGAATCTCAGAAATGGCATCGGGATTGAATTCAAAAGGCACAATTGCGACTTAAGTACAGGAAGAGCGAATCTTCTAAGAATTTGTAATTTGAACGGCTACCGGGAGACCATTATTAGATTCGAATGCACCAGTGCAGGTTTACTGTATCCCTTGGATTCTCACATTGACCATGAAACACAGAAATAGCATCGGGATTGAATACGAGAAGGACAATGCCGACTCAAGTACAAGAAGAGTGAATCTTCTAAGAGTTTGTGCTTTGGGCAGCTCCTGGGAAACCAGTATTAGATTCCGATGCACCAGTGCAGGTTTACTGAATCCCTTGGATCTTCACATTGACCATCATACACAGAAATTGCATCGGGATTGAATACAAAAGGGACTATGTCGACGATAGTACTAGAAGAGTGAATCTTCTAAGAGTTTGTGCTTTGAGTGGCTCCTGGGAGACCAGTATTAGATTCCGATGAAACAGTAATGGTTTACAGTATCCCTTGGACATTCACATTGACCATCAAACACAGAAACTGCATCGGGATTGAATTCAAAAGGCACTATGCTGAATTAAGTACAAGAAGAATGAATCTTCTAAGAGTTTGTGCTTTGAGCGGATCATGGGAGACCTGTATTCGATTCCAATGCACCTGTGCTGGTTGACTGTATCTTTTGGACCTTCACATTGACCATGAAACAGAGAAATAGCATCGGGATTGAGTACAAAAGGGACAATGCCGACTTAAGTACAAGAAGAATAAATGTTCTAGGAGTTTGTGCTTTCAGCGGCTCCTGGGAGACCGGTATTAGATTCCGATGCACCAGTGCAGGTTTACTGAATCCCTTCGATCTTCACATTGGCCATCATACACAGAAATTGCATCGAGATTGAATACAAAAGGGACTATGTCGACGATAGTACTAGAAGAGTGAATCTTCTAAGAGTTTGTGCTTTGAGTGGCTCCTGGGAGACCGGTATTAGATTCCGATGAAACAGTGCTGGTTTACAGTATCCCTTGGACATTCGCATTGACCATCAAACACAGAAATTGCATCGGGATTGAATACAAAATGCACAATGCCGACTTAAGTACAAAATGAGTGAATCTTCTAAGAGTTTGTGGTTTGAGCGGCTCCTGAGAGTCCCATATTAGATTCCGATGCACCAGTGCATTTTTACTTTATCCCTTGGACCATCACATTGACCATGAAACACAGAAATTGCATCGGGATGGCAATAGATAGGGGACAATGCCGACTTCGGTTTAAGAAGAGTGAATTTTGTATGAGTTTGTGTTACGAACGGCTCCTGGGAGACCAGAATTATTTTCCGATGCACAAGTGCGTGATTACTGTAACTCTTTGACCTTCACATTGACCAAGAAACACAGAAATCCCATCGGGATTTTATACAAAAGAGACAGTACCGACTTACGTACAAGAAGAGTGAGTCTTCTAAGAATTTGTGCTTTGATGGGCTCATAGGGACCAGTATTAGATTCCGATGCACCAGTGCAGGTTTGCTGTATCACATGGCCCTTCACATTGACCATGAAACACAGAAATTGCATCGGGATTGAATCCAAACGCACAATGCCGACTTAAGTACAAGAAGAGCGAATCGTCTAAGAGTTTGTGCTTTGAGCGGCTCCTGGGAGACCAGTATAAGATTCCGATGCACCATTGCAGGTTTACTGTTTCCCTTGGACCTTCACATTGACCATTAAAACACAGAAATTGCATCGGGATTGAATACAAGAGGCACAATGCCGACTTAAGTACAAGAAGAGTGAATCTTCTAAGAGCTTCTGCTTTGTGCGGCTCATGGGAGACCAGCATTAGATTCCGATGCACCAGTGCAGGTTTACTGTATCCCTTGGACCATCACATTGACCATGAGACACAGAAATTGCATCGGGATTGAATACGAAAGGGACAATGCCGACTTAAGTACAAGAAGAGTGAATCTTCTAAGAGTTTGTGCTTTGAGCAGCTCCTTGGAGACCAGTATTAGATTCCGATGCACCAATGCAGGTTTACTGTATCCCTACGACCTTCACATTAACCATGAAACACAGATATTGCATCGGGATTTAACTCAAAAGGCACAATGGCGACTTAAGTACAAGAAGAGTGAATCTTCTAAGAGTTTGTACTTTGAACGGCTACCGGCAGACCAGTATTAGATTCGAATAAACCAGTGCAGGTTTACAGTATCCCTTGGACATTCACATTGACCATGAAACACAGAAATTGCATCGGGATTGAATACAAAAGGCACAGTGCCGACTTAAGTACAAGATGTGTGAATCTTCTAAGAGATTGTACTTTGAGCGGCCCATGGGAGACCAGTATTAGAATCCGATGCACCAGTGCAGGTTTGCTGTATCCCTTGGACCTTCAGCTTGACCATGAAACTCAGAAATTGAATCGGGATGAAATACAAAATGTACAATGCCGACTTTGGCACATGAAGAGTGAATCTTCTAAACGTTTGTGCTTTGAGCGGCTCCTGAGAGACCAGTCCTAGATTCCGATGCACCAGTGCAGGTTTACTGTAATCCTTAGACCCTCACATTGACCATGAAACTGATATCGCATCGGGATTGAATACAAAAGGGACAATGCCGACTTAAGTACAGGAAGAGTGAATCTTTTAAGAAATTGAGCTTTGAGCGGCTCCTGGGAGTCCAGTATTAGATTCCAATGCACCTGCACAGGGTTACAGTATTCCTTGGACCTTCACATTGACCGTGAAACACAGAAATTGCATCGGGATTGAATACAAGGGGGACAATGCCGACTTAAGTACAATATGAGTGAATCTTCCATGGGTTTGTGCTTTGACCGGCACCTGGGAGACCAGTATTAGATTCCGATGCACCGGTGCAGGGTTACTGTATCCCCTGGTTTTTCACATTGACCATGAAACAAAGAAATGGCATCGGGATTGAATTCAAAATGCACAATGTCAACTTTAGTACAAGAGGAATGAATTTTCTAAAAGTTAGTGTTTTGAGCGGCTCCTCGGAGACCAGTATTAGATTCCGATGCACCAGTGCAGGTTTACTGCATGCCTTGGACCTTCACATTGACCACGAAACACAGAAATAGCATCGGGATGGAATATATATAGGACAATGCCGATTTAAGTTTTATAAGAGTGAATTATTAAGCGTTTGTGCTTTGAGCGGCTCCTGGGAGACTAGTATTAGATTCCGATGCACCAGTACAGGTTTACTGTATCCCTTGGCCCTTCACATTGACCATAAAACACAGAAATTGCACCGGGATTTAATACATAAGGCACAATGCCGACTTAAGTACAAGAAGAGTGAATCTTCTAAGAGCTTGTGTTTTGAGCGGCTCATGGAAGACCCATATTAGATTCCGATGAACCAGTGCGGTTTTACTGTATCCCTTGGACCTTCACATTGACCATTAAACACTGAAATTGCATCGGGATGGAATACATAAGGTACAATGCCAACTTCAGTTTAAGAAGAGTGAATTTTGCAAGTGTTTGTGTTATGAACGGCTCCCAGGAGACCAGTATTATTTTCCGATGCACCAGTGCGGGATTACTGTATCTCTTTCACCTTCACATTGTCCAAGAAACACAGAAATCCCATCGGGATTGAATACTAAAGAGACAATTCTGACTTACGTACAAGAAGAGTGAGTCTTCTAAGAATTTGTGCTTTGAATGGCTCATGGGGACCAGTATTAGATTCCGATGCACCAGTGCAGGTTTACTGTATCCCTTGGACCTTCACATTGACCATTAAATCACAAATATTGAATCAGGATAGAATACAAGAGGAACAATGCCGACTTAAGTACAAGAAGAGTGCATCTTCTAAGAGCTTGTGCTTTGTGCGGCTCATGGGAGACCACCATTAGATTCCGATGCAGCAGTGCAGGTTTACTGTATCCCTTGGACCTTCACATTGAACATGAAACACAGAAATTGCATCAGGATTGAATACAAAAGGCACTATGCTGACTTAAGTACAAGAAGAATGAATCTTCTAAGAGTTTATGCTTTGAGTGGCTCTTGGGATACCAGTTTTAGATTCCGACGAACCAGTGCAGGTTTACTCTATCCCTTCGACCTCCTCATTGACCAAGAAACACAGAAATTGCATCGGGATTGAATACAAAACTCACAATGCCGCCTTAAGTACAAGAAGAGTGAATCCTCTAAGGGTTTGTGCTTTGAGCGGCTCCTGGGAGACCAGTATTAGTTTCCAATGCACCAGTGCTGGTTGACTATATCTTTTGGACCTTCACATTGACCATGAAATAAAGAAATTGCATCAGGATTGAATACAAATGTGACAATGCCGACGTTAGTACAAGAAGAGTGAATCTTCTGGAGTTTGGGATTTTTGGGGCTCCTGGGAGACCAGTATTAAATTCCGATGAACCAGTGCAGGTTTACAGTATCCCTTCGACCTTCACATTGACCTTGAACACAGAAATTGCTTCGGGATTAAATACAAAAGGCACAATGCCGACTTAAGGACAAGATAAGTGAATCTTCTAAGAGTTTGTGCTTTGAGCGGCTCATGGGAGACCAGTATTAGATTCCGATGCACCAGTGCAGGTGTGCTGTATCCCTTAGACCTTCTAATTGACCATGAAACACAGATATTGCATCGGGATTGAATACAAAAGGGACAATGCCGACGTTAGTACAAGAAGAGTGAATCTTCTGAGAGTTTGTGATTTTTGGGGCTCCTGGGACACCAGTATTAGATTCCGATGAACCAGTGAAGCTTTACAGTATCCCTTCGACTTTCACATTGACCATGAAACACAGAAATGGCATCGGGATTGAATACAAAAGGCACAATGCCGACTTCAGTACAAGTTAAGTGAATCTTCTAAGAGTTTGTGCTTTGAGCGGCACCTGGGAGTCCAGTAATTGATTCCGATGCACGAGTGTGGGTTACTGTATCCCTTGGACCCTCACATTGACCCTGAAACTGATATCGCATTGGTATTGCATACAAAAGGCACAATGCCGACTTAAGTACAAGAAGAGTGAATCTTCTAAGATTTTGTGCTTTGAGCGGCTCCTGGGAGTCCCGTATTAGATTCCAAAGCACCTGTGCTGGTTTACTGTATCCCTTGGACCTTCACATTGACCATGAAACACAGAAATTGCATCGGGATAGTATACAAAACGGACAATGCCGTCTTAAGTACAATAAGAGTGAATTTTCTAAGAGTTTGTGCTTTAACCTGCACCTGGGGTCCAGTATTAGATTCCGATGCACCAGTGCAGGTCTACTGTATCCATTGGACCTTCACATTGACCATGAAAGAAAGAAATTGCATCGGGATTGAATACAAAATGCACAATGCCAACTTTAGTACAAGAAGAATGAATTTTCTAGGAGGTAGTGTTTTGAGCGGTTCTTCAGACACCAGTATTAGATCCGATGCACCAGTGCAGTTTTACTGTATCCCTTTGACCTTCACATTGACCATGAAACACAGAAATCGCATCGGAATTAAATAAAAAAGAGACAATGCCGACTTAAGTACAAGAAGAGTGGGTCTTCTAAGAGTTTGTGCTTTCAGCGGCTCATGGGGACCAGTATTAGATTCCGATGCACCAGTGCAGGTTTGCTGTATCACATGGCCCTTCACATTGACCATGAAACACAGAAATTGCATCAGGATTGAATACAAAGTGCACAATGCCGACTGAAGTACAAGAAGAGTCAATCTTCTAAGAGCTTGCGCTTTGAGCGGCCCATACGAGACCAGCATTTGATCCCGATGCACCAGTGCAGGTTTACTGTATCCCTTGCACCTTCACATTGACCATGAAACACAGATATTGCATCGGGATTGTATGCAAAAGGCACACTGCCGACTTAAGTACAAGAAGAGTGAATCCTCTAAGAGATTGTTCTTTGAGCGGCTCCTGGCAGACCAGTATTAGATTCCGATCCCCCAGTGCAGGTTGACTGTATAATTTGGACCTTCACATTGACCGTGAAACACAGAAAGTGGATCGGGATCTAATACAAAGGCACAATTCCAAACTAAGTAAAAGAAGAGTGAATCTTCTAAGAGTTTGTGGTTTGAGCGGCTCCTGGGAGAGCAGTATTAAATTCCGATGCACCAGTGCACGTTAATTGTATCCATTTGACCTTCACATTGGCAATGAAACACAGAAATTGCATCGGGATTGAATACAAAAGTTACAATGCCGACTTAAGGACAAGAAGAGTGAATTGTCAAAGAGTTTGTGGTTTGAGCGGCTCCTGGGAGACCAGTATTAGATTCCGATGCACCAGTGCAGGTTTACTGTATCCCTTGGACCTTCACATTGACAATGAAACACCGAAATTGCATCGGGATTGAATACAAATGGGACAATGCCGCCTTAAGTACAATAAGAGTGAATCTTCTAAGAGTTCGTGTTTTCAGCGGCTCCTAGGCGACCAGTATTGGATTCCCATGCACCAGTGCAGGTCTTCTGTATCCCTTGGACCTTCACATTGACCATGAAACACAGAAATTGCATCGGGATTGAATACAAAAGGGACAATGCCGACTTAAGTACAAGATGGGTGAATCTTCTAAGAGTTTGTGCTTTGAGCGGCTCCTGGGAGACCAGTATTAGATTCCGATGCACCATTGCAGGTTTACTGTATACCTTGGACCCTCACATTGGCGATGAAACACAGAAATTGCATCGGGATTGAATACAAAATGGACAATGCCGACTTAAGTACAAGAAGGGTGAATCTTCTAAGAGTTAGTGCTGTGAGCGGCTCCTGGGAGACCAGTATTAGATTCCAATGCACCAGTGCGTGTTTACCGTATCCCATGGACCTTCACATTGACCATGAGACAGAGAAATAGCTTCGGGATTGAATACAAAAGCAATGTGTCTGTATTAACTGAGAGTCAATTCTGCTGAAAGTTTTTAGTTCCATGCGTGAACACTGCATGCGATTCTACTGGCATACTAAATTATATTTCACGCAAACAATCTTCTTAAAAACAAATTTTCACTCGTTTGCAACTTGGAAGTCTTGGTACCTTAATGGGTACGTGTTGATCCATATGTCTCAAGTCAACATTCAGTCGTCTAATGACTTTTCTGTCTTTTACCATTGCTTGCTCCTTTGAATACGATTTTATATGTGAAAAATGGCACAGATCATCACGATTCGGAGTCTATCATATATAGTAGGATGAAGATAAGTGTGTACCATCTACGAATGGATCATATCCAATATTGCACTACTGCTCAAGATATCCTTCAGGTTGAAGAGAGCTTTACCTTTAAGTAATCATCAGGTGCTGTGTAACTGTCATTGTTCATAAAACTTGCTTGATGCCAATTTCTGTGGTAATGTGATTAGGATATTTAGTTGAAATAACGACGTAATTAGAAAACATTCTTGAAAAAATTGATCGGTATGCCACTGCCATGTTTTAAACTCTTCTTGTGCTGATAATATAATTTATTTTGATGAACGACCACAATACTAATTAATGTTTTTGTTTTTAGATACGTGAGATGACTGTAATGCTATGCCGCTCAACAGGAAGTATATTAGCACCCATGTGTGCAAAAAAAGACAAAAAAATCTTGTTGTTGTTGTTGTGGTCTTCAGTCCTGAGACTGGTTTGAGGCAGCTCCCAGTACGTACTGCAGACTACATTCGTCTGAATCTGCCTAGTGTATTCATATCTTGGTCTCTCTCAACGATTTTTACCCCCCACGCTGCCCTCCAGTACTAAACTGGTGAACCCTAGATGCCTCAGAACATGTCCTACCCAACTATCCCTTCTTCTAGTCAAATTGTGCTACAAACTCCTCTTCTACCCAATTCTATTCAATACCTCCTCATTAGTTATGTGATCTACCCACCTAATCTTCAGCATTCTTCTGTAGCACCACATTTCGAAAACTTCTATTCTCGTCTTGTCCAAACTATTTATCGTCCATGTTTCACTTCCAATCTTAGACCTCCAAAATCTAAACTACTATAAATATGTGTTAAAAACACCGTCACTTACTGCCAATTTACTCTGCCCAAATGAAAACGATCTTTCTCTTGTTCACAAAACATAAAACTGTCTATGAAAATGTACGATTCTCTGTGCTACACTTACGTTTACCTATCAGTTCCAAGGATTAGTTATTTAACAGTACATTAGAAAGTGAATTTCTGTTCAATGAAATTCATGTATTTCTCGTTCTTATCTAACACTGCAGTATACAATTTCTGTAGATTACTGTTTCTACAAAAACAGCTTTGTGGACATATTGACACATGTAGCGTCAAAATTGTATGGGGTCTGAAGTAAAGAATGAAAACTGTTTTTTGTTATATATATATATATATATATATAAAAAATTATTAATCGAATTCACATAAATGTTTGTGTGACTTTGAAACTTTCTTAATTTACTTACTTTACTTTACGCGGTCAAGCCCAGAGGACCGCACGCTGCTACAAGGTTCCTCCACCACTGCGTTGTGTTTTGTGCCTCCTGGCGCCAATCATTCTCTATTCCAATCTGAAGCAGGTCCACATGGATCCCATCCCTCCATGTCTTCTTCGGTCTTCCGAATGGGCGTCTCCCATAGGGAGTATAACCCATAGCTTTCAAAGGCCACCGCCATTTATACATGCGAATAAAATGTCCTGCCCATACAAGGCGCTTGGTTCTCATCAATCTTACAGTGTTTGGTCTATTGTACATTTCGTCTAGTTCACAATTGTGTCTGATCGTTCATTCTCCAGTGATCTCATCTTGTACCGGATCAAAAATCTTCCTTAAGGCTTTACACTCAAAAACAAGAAGATTGTTCAAATGTTTTCTGCGGACACTCCTTGTTTCACAACCATTCAGTACTTCGGGTTCAGTCATTGTTTTATGCAGCTGGAGTCTGAAATTCCTCGAGAGACCACGCGATGCAAGAAGTTGACTGAGACCAAAGTACGATCGGTTGGTGGCCTGGGTTCTCGCTTTGATTTCTGCTTCACTTGCTGCGTCTTCTGTAAAGATTACCCCCAGATATTGAAATTCACGAACCCTTTTTATGATCGGTTTCCGACTAACAAAGGCTGGAGTGGGTCTGTTGAATAAGCATGGGTCGTCCTCTTCACCAGATATTACGTCTTTGATTCATTCACAAGGCGTCCAATTTTGCTTGCTTCTGCCTCCACGGTTTCACTCATACGGATTAGTTCCTCCTTAGATCTGGACAATAGGGCCACATTATCAACAAACGCGAGATATTTGATTTTGTCACCCTCTATCCCTATGCCCTCGAAGCTTTTACGAGAGACTTCTCTCATTATCTTCTCGAGTGTAGGGTTGAACAATACCGGTGACACATCATTTCCTTGTCTGAAGCCTGTGTTTATGTTAAAGCTCTCCGTGAGTTGGTTCACTTTGCCTTTCCAATCAGTGAGACAAATTCCAACTAAACTGACGAGTTTCTTAGGTATTCCAAACTCCCTTAGACAGTTCCTCAGGCTCTCCCGGTGGATGCAGTCATGCGCCATCTTAAAATATATCAAGAGCACATGAAGTTCTTCGCCATAATCCCTAAACTTTTCCGTGAGTTGTCGCAGCACAAAGATGTTGTCGACAGTTGAACGACCCTTTCTGAATCCCCCCCCCTTCCCCCCCCCCCGCCTCCCCCAGATATTCACCAATCACTTCTTCTGTAAATGGCTGTATTCTATCCACTATTCAGTTGGACAAGATCCCGTAGTAGACATTCAGTTGAGCGATTCGTCTGTAGTTAGTGCAGTTGATTTAGTCACCTTTCTTGTGTATATGGCACGTGACAGCTGTCTTTCAGTCTTCTTTCTAAGTCTTTAAGTCGAAAGTACTTTATCATCAGTTTCCAGAAGCAGTTCGCCAGTAATTTGTGTCTTGTGCCGACCTTTTCATGTCAAAGTACCATTTGCAACCTGTGTCCTCAGTTACTTGCTGGAGGTATTCCAGTCTCTGTCTTCCTCTACAGTTTTTACCTCTACAGCTCCCTCAAGCACCATGAAAATTATTCTCTGATGTCTTAACGCATGTCCTGCCATCCTGTCACTTCTGTTCTTCAATGTTTTCCAAATATTCCTTTCATTGCGGATTCTACAGAGAACCTCCTCGTTTCTTACTTTATTAGACCACCTTATTTTCATCAGTCTCCTGTGTCACTACAAGTCAAATTCTTCGATTAATACCTGTTCCCGCATTCCGACAGTCCATGACTCCCGCCATACAGTGCTGTGCTCCAAACGTACGTCCTCAGAAATTTCTCCCTCAGTCTAACGTCTATGATGTTAAAAGACTTCTCTTCCCCAGAAACGACCTTCCTGACTGTGGTAGTCTGCTTTTTTGTCTTCCTTGCTCCGTTTTTCGTGATCTATTTTGTTACCCCGGTAGCAGAATTCCTTATCTCCCCCTACGTCGTGATCCCTAATTCAGGTGTCATGTCTCACTGTTCTCATTTCTGCTACTTCTCATTACTTTCATCTTTTTTGGATTCCCTCTCAATCAATATCCTATACTTATTTGACTGTTCATTCCATTCTGCAGATCCTGTAAGTCTTCTTCACTTTCACTGAGCAATGTCATGAGCGAATCTTTTTGTTTACATCCCTCACCTTGAATTTAATTTCACGCTTGAAATTTTCTTTTATTTTTCGTCAGTGCCTTTGCGATGTACAGATTGAACTATAGGGGCGAGTGATAACATCTTTCTCTATAGTGATAACATCTTTCTCTATATCTTACCCTTATTTTTCTCAGAATTTCGAATATCTTGCACCATTTTACGTATTCGAACGCTTGTTCCACGTCGGCAAATCCTATTAACGCGTGTCGATTTTTCTTAAGTCTTGCTATTATTATCAACCGTAAAGTTAGAATTGTCTCCCTGGTATCTCTGCCTTCTCCAAAATCATACTGGTCGTCATCTAACACATCCTATATTTTCCTTTCCATTTTTCTGTTTGTCTTTCTTGTCCTCATCTTGGATGCATGAGCTGTTAAACGCATTATAATATAATTCTCGCACCTTTCTGACCTTGCTCTCTTCGAAATTGTATGGATAATGTTTTTCCGATGGGCTGGTGGTACATCGCCAGTCTCATATATTCTACACACCGATGTGAATAATTGTTTTGTTGCCGCTTCCCCATGATTTTAGAAATTCTGATGGAATGTTTTACCTATTCCTCCTGCCGTATTTGATCTTAAGTTTTCCAAAGCTCATTTAAATTAATAGTCTAATACTGAATCCCTTTTCTCCTCCCTTTCAACTACAGTTTCATTCTTCTTCTATCACGTCGTGAGATAACTTCTCTCCCACATTAAGCCCTTCAATGAACTCATTTCACCGGTCTACTTGCATTTAACTATGGTATTCCGATTCCACTCTAAATGTTACCGCCTTTGCTTTTACTTTCACCGAAGGTTGGTTTGACATTTTTATATGCTAAATCTGTCTTTCTGACAATATATTCGGTTTAAAATTCTTCACAATCTTCATGCATTCATTTCTCCTTAGCTTCTTCACACCTTCAGTTTACTTCTGTCCTAAGTAATTTGTATTTATGTATACTTGAACTGCGTTAAACTCTTTTGTAATTCTTCCTCCGTCGATCAACTGAAGTACAGTGATCAGCCAGGACATAATGACCACCGACCTACGATCGATATAAATCCGTCCAACAGTAGCATCGTCACCTGGCGAGGAATTACTGCCAGACACATGCGCAGTGCATGTAGCATCACTGAGATTGCTGCGCATGTGTAGAATGGAGAAGGAGCGCGATAAATCTGAGTTTGACCAAGGGCAGGTTGTGATGAGCCGGGCGCTCGGCACGAGAATTTCGGAAACTGCACTTCTTGTCAGGTGTTCTAGGAGTGCTGTGGTGAGCGTCTTACACACGTGGTGAAAGCTAGGTGGAACCACGTCCAGACGTCATGGGGCTGTCGAGCAGTGTAGGCTGGGCAGACTGGTGAAACCGGACATCTGGCGAACTGTTGCGGTGCTAATATCAGACTGCAATGTTTCGCTGAGTACAAGTACGTCTGGATACACAGTGCAGCAAACACTTGTAACGACGGCCCTCCGCACCCAACGACCCGTGCATGTGTCAATGTTAACCCCACGACATCGACTACTACGACATAAATGGGCACGTGATCCTCGGCACTTTTACGTTGGCGCATGGTCTGATGAATCGTGATACCTTCTTCATCGCAGTGATTGGAGCGAGTGAATCCATCGTCTTCCAGGGGAACGGCTCCTTTTAACCTGTACTGGCAGTGGCTCCATTATGCTCTGGTAAATGCTCACGCGGGTATCCATCGGTCCAGTGGAGCTCGTGCAAGGCGCCTTGACGGCCAAGGAGTATCGTACATTAGTTGCAGACCACATAACCCCTTCATGACGATCATGTTTCCTGGTGCTGGAGGCACTTTTCAGCAACACATTGCGCCATGTCACAAGGCCAGTACTATGATGGAGTGGTTCGAAGAACATAGTGACGAATTAAAATAGATTTGCTGCCACCCCTCCCTCCCCCCCCCCCCCAACTCCTCATAACTGAATACATCTGGGTTTCAATTGAACGTTGCGTCAGCGCTCATCGTCCGCTTCCCCGGAATTTATGGGAATTAGGTGGCTTGTGAGTGCATATGTGGTGCAAACTCCCTCCAGCGACTTACCATGCCATATTGTGTCTCTACTGTTATCCCTGCCAAAGGTGGACATACTAACTATCAGGTCGTAATGTTCTAGCCGTTCAGCGTTCTTCTTCTGTTATCCAAGGTTTCTTCACAATTATCTTCCTTATATCTTTGTTTTTTTTTTCTAAATTGTGTGATAGGCTTTTTTAAAGACGTGTATTCCTCTTCAACTGAACTGCCTACGTAACTAGCCGGCAGCGGTGGCCGAGCGGTTCTAGGCGCTTCAGAATCGCGCAGCTGCTACGGTCGCAGGTTCCAATTCTGCCTCGGGAATGGATGTGTGTGATGTCTTTAGGTTAGTTAGGTTTAGGTAGTTCTAAGTTCCAGGGACTGATGACCTTAGATGTTAAGTCACATAGTTCAAAATGGTTCAAATGGCTCTTAACATTATGGGACTTAACATCTATGGTCATCAGTCCCCTAGAACTTAGAACTACTTAAACCTAACTAACCTAAGGGCATCACACGCATCCATGCCCGAGGCAGGATTCGAACCTGCGACCGTAGCAGTCACGCGGTTCCGGACTGAGCGCCTAGAACCGCATGGCCCCCGCGGCCGGCTAAGTCCCATAGTGCTCAGAGCCATTTGAACTATTTGAACCTACGTAA
Source organism: Schistocerca serialis cubense (assembly GCF_023864345.2). Taxonomy (NCBI): domain Eukaryota; kingdom Metazoa; phylum Arthropoda; class Insecta; order Orthoptera; family Acrididae; genus Schistocerca; species Schistocerca serialis. The sequence goes on from NC_064642.1 coordinate 725,138,783, forward strand.
CTATCCTTTATCGCAGCATATATAGTCTCAGAAGGCCTCAAGCGTATCTCTTCATGGCTTACTACTTGCGTATCCCACTTCTTTGATCGTTCCTGAATAGTTCCTTATACTTTATCCTACTCTTTATCATTACGAAATTGTGGTTATATATGCTCCTGGGTACGCATTATAATCCAATATCTGATGTAGGAATCTCCACCTGATCATAATGTAATCTAACGAAAATTTTCCCATATTCGCTGGTCTTCTCCGAGCGTACGTCGTCCACTTGTGATTCAGCAGAAATATTCACCGTTACTAGATGGAATTCATTGCAGAAGTCAGTTAGCCATATTCATCTCTCATTCTTAGTGCCAATCCCATATCCCTCCCCTACAACGGCATCCAAATCCCTTTGCAGTTGGAATTTCACTTCTTCCTGGCCATAATATGGTCAAAGCAGCGATCTTTCTTTGTTACAAAACGACACTTTTCCAAACGTAGTATTCTACGGGACACTTATTACGCACTAAAGACGGAATGTAACTGTTGAACATGTTCATGATTGTCTTTAGAAAAGGCTATAATGTCATCCCGATGTACCATACATTGTTTTTGTTTCAAACCATGTAGAATTCTGATCATTAGTCGGTGAAATGTCTCCGCCATGTTTCTCAATCCCAATGTCAAAGCCGGTACTGTAGAAACCGGAAAATGTGCTTTGGTTCATTCCTTCCGTGCTACCTCAATCTGATGGTAACCATTTTGCAAAGTCATGGTCATAATACACTCCTGGAAATTGAAACAAGAACACCGTGAATTCATTGTCCCAGGAAGGGGAAACTTTATTGACACATTTCTGGGGTCAGATACATCACATGATCACACTGACAGAACCACAGGCACATAGACACAGGCAACAGAGCATGCACAATGTCGGCACTAGTACAGTGTATATCCACCTTTCACAGCAATGCTGGCTACTATTCTCCCATGGAGACGATCGTAGAGATGCTGGATGTAGTCCTGTGGAATGGCTTGCCATGCCATTTCCACCTGGCGCCTCAGTTGGACCAGCGTTCGTGCTGGACGTGCAGACCGCGTGAGACGACGCTTCATCCAGTCCCAAACATGCTCAATGGGGGACAGATCCGGAGATCTTGCTGGCCAGGGTAGTTGACTTACACCTTCTAGAGCACGTTGGGTGGCACGGGATACATGCGGGCGTCCATTGTACTGTTGGAACAGCAAGTTCCCTTGCCGGTCTAGGAATGATAGAACGATGGGTTCGACGACGGTTTGGATGTACCGTGCACTATTCAGTGTCCCCTCGACGATCACCGGTGGTGTACGGCCAGTGTCGGAGATCACTCCCCACACCATGATGCCGGGTGTTGGCCCTGTGTGCCTCGGTCGTATGCAGTCCTGATTGTGGCGCTCACCTGCACGGCGCCAAACACGCATACGACCATCATTGGCACCAAGGCAGAAGCGACTCTCATCGCTGAAGACGACACGTCTCCATTCGTCCCTCCATTCACGCCTGTCGCGACACCACTGGAGGCGGGCTGCACGATGTTGGGGCGTGAGCGGAATACGGCCTAACGGTGTGCGGGACCGTAGCCCAGCTTCATGGAGACGGTTGTGAATGGTCCTCGCCGATACCCCAGGAGCAACAGTGTCCCTAATTTGCTGGGAAGTGGCGGTGCGGTCCCCTACGGCACTGCGTAGGATCCTACGGTCTTGGCGTGCATCCGTGCGTCGCTGCGGTCCGGTCCCAGGTCGACGGGCACGTGCACCTTCCGCCGACCACTGGCGACAACATCGATGTACTGTGGAGACCTCACGCCCCACGTGTTGAGCAATTCGGCGGTACGTCCACCCGGCCTCCCGCATGCCCACTATACGCCCTCGCTCAAAGTCCGTCAACTGCACATACGGTTCACGTCATCGCTGTCGCGGCATGCTACCAGTGTTAAAGACTGCGATGGAGCTCCGTATGCTACGGCAAACTGGCTGACACTGACGGGGGCGGTGCACAAATGCTGCGCAGCTAGCGCCATTCGACGGCCAACACCGCGGTTCCTGGTGTGTCCGCTGTGCCGTGCGTGTGATCATTGCTTGTACAGCCCTCTCGCAGTGTCCGGAGCAAGTATGGTGGGTCTGACACACCGGTGTCAATGTGTTCTTTTTTCCATTTCCAGGAGTGTTCAAGAAAGAACATGTCTAGTTACTGAAAGGAACACCTCAATTGGATAACACAAACAAAGGAGGATCGGTAGAATGTTTTGTGTACGCATATCGAAGATAAGTATTAACATATAAACATCAGTATGTGACGATAGCACCAATATCGTCAGTTTTCAGCAGGCAGAGTATAGGGTGTTAGATGCATTTTTGTGGGATTTGCCAACTGAGATCTCACTTAAAGTATTTGCAGAGTCTTCAGAACATTTAAAAGCAATTGTAACAGTCAAGACAACTTTGGTTGAAAGAAACATAGTGACCAAGCCTACAGAGAAGGATGTAGTAGTTAGTACTGAGATTATGCGTTAGAGATGTGGTCAGCTGGAATAAATCCCACGATATTGTGGAAAGTGGCGGTGTTAAATGTGTAAACAGGCTGGACACTCCAAATGGAAATGCTGGCGGAGGGTTGTAGCATGGAATTCGTAACCCAATGTTAAACTAATCAGGGAATGTTGCAGTCACTTTGCAGCTCTCCTAAGCAATGTCAGCGTGAGACACACCTGTGCAGAATCATCGCATAGTGGAGCTAGATGGAACATTAATCCACCTTAATTCGTTGCTGAGAGAAACTAATTGACGGAAGGATCAGCACAGAAGTTAGGGAAACCGACTAAGTTGTGACTAGGTATTTTAGACTCGATTCATGGGATATACTACCGAAAGGTACAGGAAAGGTATTTTGGGTGGATTAGGGACAGACATGCCAGTTAAAACTTTGTGTGTGGCTGAGGCCTTGATGGAAATCGAAAAATTTGCTAAGGCACATATTTTATTCACCACAGTTTATCCTGTCTAGGAGAGTTTTATGGAAACCAAGTATTGCCTGTTAGCACTGGCAGTTCTATTTCACAAAAAGTAGCCCTATCAAGAGGTGCACAGACAGATAACTTAAAAGTAGAAAGAATTGAATAGTAACTTCAGGAATGAATATTCAAATCTGGTGCAGTCTACTGATTTAACTGCACTTTGGGGGATGGTATACCATTTGCAGGTGACAGGTAGAAGTTGAAGAGCCTATTAGAACAATAAGTGGAAATGTTCAGCACCTGAACCGCTGCCAGCTAATGCAGCATACGACCTCTACTGGAAATGAACCACTAGTACAAAAAATCAGCACCCAGATTCACTTCATCTAAAACCAGTTGTGATTAGATTTATTAACCAGGTGGTCTATGACTGACGAGGAGAGTATCACACCTTCTGGCTCACAGATAGTAACAATATCAAAAATGAGCCCAGATGAAATAACGCCTCGTGATTTCATTGTGGCTACATGTGCCTATATCACAGTCATAGATGTCTGCCCAGTGCCTAACACCACACAGGACTTAGATACCTGAGAACAAAGCCATCATACACTCCTGGAAATTGAAATAAGAACACCGTGAATTCATTGTCCCAGGAAGGGGAAACTTTATTGACACATTTCTGGGGTCAGATACATCACATGATCACACTGACAGAACCACAGGCACATAGACACAGGCAACAGAGCATGCACAATGTCGGCACTAGTACAGTGTATATCCACCTTTCGCAGCAATGCAGGCTGCTATTCTCCCATGGAGACGATCGTAGAGATGCTGGATGTAGTCCTGTGGAACGGCTTGCCATGACATTTCCACCTGGCGCCTCAGTTGGACCAGCGTTCGTGCTGGACGTGCAGACCGCGTGAGACGACGCTTCATCCAGTCCCAAACATGCTCAATGGGGGACAGATCCGGAGATCTTGCTGGCCAGGGTAGTTGACTTACACCTTCTAGAGCACGTTGGGTGGCACGGGATACATGCGGACGTGCATTGTCCTGTTGGAACAGCAAGTTCCCTTGCCGGTCTAGGAATGGTAGAACGATGGGCTCGATGACGGTTTGGATGTACCGTGCACTATTCAGTGTCCCCTCGACGATCACCGGTGGTGTACGGCCAGTGTAGGAGATCGCTCCCCACACCATGATGCCGGGTGTTGGCCCTGTGTGCCTCGGTCGTATGCAGTCCTGATTGTGGCGCTCACCTGTACGGCGCCAAACACGCATACGACCATCATTGGCACCAAGGCAGAAGCGACTCTCATCGCTGAAGACGACACGTCTCCATTCGTCCCTCCATTCACGCCTGTCGCAACACCACTGGAGGCGGGCTGCACGATGTTGGCGCGTGAGCGGAAGACGGCCTAACGGTGTGCGGGACCGTAGCCCAGCTTCATGGAGACGGTTGTGAATGGTCCTCGCCGATACCCCAGGAGCAACAGTGTCCCTAATTTGCTGGGAAGTGGCGGTGCGGTCCCCTACGGCACTGCGTAGGATCCTACGGTCTTGGCGTGCATCCGTGCGTCGCTGCGGTCCGGTCCCAGGTCGACGGGCACGTGCACCTTCCGCCGACCACTGGCGACAACATCGATGTACTGTGGAGACCTCACGCCCCACGTGTTGAGCAATTCGGCAGTACGTCCACCCGGCCTTCCGCATGCCCACTATACGCCCTCGCTCAAAGTCCGTCAACTGCACATACGGTTCACGTCCACGCTGTCGCGGCATGCTACCAGTGTTAAAGACTGCGATGGAGCTCCGTATGCCACGGCAAACTGGCTGACACGGACGGCGGCGGTGCACAAATGCTGCGTAGCTAGCGCTATTCGACGGCCAACACCGCGGTTCCTGGTGTGTCCGCTGTGCCGTGCGTGTGATCATTGCTTGTACAGCCCTCTCGCAGTGTCCGGAGCAAGTATGGTGGGTCTGACACACCGGTGTCAATGTGTTCTTTTTTTCATTTCCAGGAGTGTAGAACTTATTAAAGAGTTGGAAGAAAGAAAATGCAATATAGGGCTTTCAACAGGAACGAAAAAGAAACTCACAGGAAATTAATACTTAGGAAACTACACCTTAATTTATAGTGAAATATGGCTAAAATTAGAAAAGTAAGAGAACAAGAAAGTCTTTCTTTGTCATAAATAATAATTTTCCAACATAAAAATATTATAAACTGCCAAATTTGGAAAATCGGTGAAATGGGAAACACGTGTCTCATGAACCTAACTAGATCCCTATTTTCATGTGAACCAAGCACTTTTAGAGCTACATTTTTTATTTTGTAACGATTTTATCTTGATGGTAATTCTGATTTATATATTTAACGAATTAGTAGTATATATTAAAGGAATCAGTAGCAAAACACATTTATTCTCCTGACAATGAAGAACATGAAATGCTACCTAGAAGTCTTCAAAATAACATTTGAAGGTGAGTTATACACATCACACACACCAATGTTTTCTGCAGTTTATGAAGTTTTCTGAAACATATACATACCAATACATACGACCTATGTACAAACGAGAATTACTGAGGTGCGCATTGATGTTTCTAAACAATGTCTATGCTATATAACAGAACACAATTAACTACTTTTGTCATTGTTGGAATGGAGAATGTGGTGATTTGATGTGGTTTTCGAGAAACAGACACAAGATAAATACTCGCCGCCCCGTTTGATCACTCACCGGCTTCTATACATCCACCCCATGGTCAGTAGTATTTTTCTACAAGTTCCGAAAGCATTTCGCTATATGCTAGCATTACGCATATATGAAATACAGGTGTCCCAACGCCCAAAACTACGTGTTACTTTAGTGGTACAGACGTATCCCATCAACTGCTAAAGGGTTAAACAGCAATGAGGAGGTAATCAGTTGCATTCTAATTATCGATAAGAAGTGAGTTAATCCAAACATAAAATTTCCATTGGAAATGGAGTAGGACGGAAAGTTGTTTCTCTTAGATGTATTCGTGGAACGGAAAGCATATCGCAATTCGGCCATTCTATGTAACGAAACAGATGCATACAGACGTCTCTCTCAACAGACGGGGCTTACTTCACCCACCTAACAACAGTGCTTCACAGAACACCATAACTCACAGAGCCAGGACTATTGTTGGACACAGAGCATATCGGCTCTGAGATGAATCATCTGAGAATGGTACTCAGAAGGAACGGATATCCAAGCCATGATATTAGGTGAACGCTGTCGAGAAGCCAAGATGCTATTTCCCTTCAACAAAACAATGGGGTCCAACACATAGTGCTGTTTCTATTCTGCGGTGCAACAACCAGTAATATAGGTAGAGCAAGACAGGCAAGGAATCAGACCGGTGTTTCACCTACCCACGAAGACTAAGGACATGTAGCAACCTGTTAACGATGTGCCAGATATTCATAATATCGGTTGCAGGTATAGCTGCAGTTACATGGATCAGTTTACACAGACTGTTGCTGATCGCTGTTTTGATCATAAGCGGCACCTGAAGTACAGGAATTTTTAAAATTCTGTAATGGCTCAACGCGGCCTATTAATGTTGTCTTTGAGCAAGAGAATTCTCGCTCGCACGTTGAGCCACTGCGACTCTGTGATTGGAAAAGCAATGGAAATTAGACTCTGTGATAAAACTCCAATAGAGAAGCCGGTTATGCATTCTACAATGCTTCGAATTGTGCACTTGTTAAGGAGAGAACATAGAAGAAGACTTCTTGTAATTTACCGCCCGATACGAGTGACTGCACTATTGACAATAGTGTAGAAAGTGCACAAACAGTATTAAAGAACACAGAGGGCATCACCTAAGTATGCGCTATTTCTGTGATGATGTAATGACGTAATCCAACTAACCACATGCTGGCTCTTGGGTGTAAATGTGTCAGCCGCACCAACTTTGCGACGTCTGAGGTTTAGAATCCCTCATCCCCAACAGCTGTTGGAGTAAACTGGCTAGGGCACTCCCGAGTGGTACTGCGTATGGGCAGGGAGGGCGGAGAAGTTCTTGTATTCTGCTTACGCGATAATATACAAAAGGTTGAGTGGTCAGGACCTGCAAGTGGACATCCAGGAATGCCGTTAAACGACAGAACAGGAAATAAAATAAAATAAACCAAAATATATCAGTGTACGGTATACAAGGGGCGCGCCTTGGGTCGGATGGCAACTGGTTTAGGCCATTGTATGAGGTCGAACAACTAACTGGTCAGACAGTGTTAAAGATTTATAATTAAAGTGGGCAACAGAAGGGAATCCGGTGCATGTTCACTTATGTAGGTGGGCGGTCCTGGAATGCAGAGCCAGAGGCTCTGCCTCCCACGAAAGAGAGCGAGGCAACTGCGTTCTGCACTGCACAATCCTCTAGTGTTCACACACGTGACCTGCATCCCACGCACGCTATTGGCTAAAGCCGATGACGTGAATTCACTAGCAGTTTCAGCAGAGGACTCAAGGCGTGTCTTATCAGCTGCTTTAACAGGTCAGAAGTGCCTCTGTTCCGAAAGGCAGGCAACTTGCGTGTGTGTTATGGGAGAAGCTTGTAAGGATTTGGCTGTGCCTTTGAAACAAAGGTTTGGGACAAATTCTCCAGAATACTCATTGACTGGCTGACCCTGTACAGTACGTTAATAGTCTGTCTTCACCACCTTTCTGTGTTTTGTAGTATGTTACGAGCACCCATCTATGTACTACTATGTACTATATCAGTACCGATCTCTCTCTGTCTCTCTCTCTCTCTCTCTCTCTCTCTCTCTCTGTCTATCTGTCACTTTCTCTCTCTCTCTCTCTCTCTCTCTCTCTCTCTCTCTCTGTGTGTGTGTGTGTGTGCACGCGGGTACCTATGCACTCATCATCCTCCTTATGTCGCCGTTTGCATCGTCGTCAATGTCCGTCACAGCCCTTCCGTCATCTCCATCTTGCCACTGCCGAAGTAGTCTCACCACCTCCATCTTCGCTTTCGCCACTGCACTCAACTCACTGCCGCCATCTTCATCGCTGCTGTAATCATTATCTTCTGTCATCGTCATCATATCCCCATGGATGTCACCAGTAATCACCGTTTTTTAATCTCGTATTTGAAGCAATAATGAACGCTTCTGCTATTTCCATCATTAATTAACATCACCTCACCCACTTCAGTTAAGTGGGTAACTCCTCGTCACTTTAGATCTGCCCTCCCCTTCTCACTGTCATGTCCCCATCCGCAGTCACATCTTCTTTCAGGTACCTCACCCCTCCCACGACCTCTTCTCCACCTTCTAACACTTATTTTGCCTATTCACCATACACAACAACGGCCAATTCTACTGCAGAACCCACAAATGCTGTGCTACGCCAGAAGCCACACCTCTTGAAATCAAAACAACAAAGAGCCGAACAAAATCAATCCAAAAATAAGGACCTTCTACAATTTCCCAAATCCCACTCCATCCTATTACTCTGAAGAAACGGCAGAAGCCCCTAATGCAGATCTCACTGCCAGCACTGTGACCAGAACACCCAAAATTCACCCCAGTTCCTCACCTGCACCTTCTTCTACGGCTGTTCACACCTTCATCCTATCCCCCACTGACCACATACTCTTAATGCCAAATCTGTCACTCTCGAAATCAGATTGCACATTTCTTGCAGCTGCGCACGGTAGCCACACAGCCTCAGGTGCCTTGCCACAGTTTGGGCAGTCCCCCCACCTGAGGTTCGAGTTATTCCTCAGGCATGTGTGTGTGGTGTTGTCCTTAGTTAGTTTAAATTTGATTAAGTACTGTGTAAGCCTAGGGACCGATAGCCTCAGCTCTTTGGTCCCATAGGAAATTACCACCATCCACAATCCTTCCAATTCCTACTCCACAAGAAATATGTCCTTACTAAAACCACAAATCCCATCATATATTTTCCTCAAAAACCCATGAATCACCTTTGGCCGCAGAAAGAGTCCTGATATGCAGCTGCTCTCATAAAAGCAAGGTCCCCAAATCCCTCTCGCTCTCAAGTTCTTATTATTGCCAAAGTGCCCCCTTTATAGTGACCATTGCACAACCAGTTGTAAAAATGGACCCATCTTTCCTTACTGCATGACCATCCCACATCCTTAAACAATATCAAAGCCCCAACTCGCCTCTAGCTTGCAACACCTGCACTGATATCCTCCTGAACTACTCTGCCAAATGCAAAGCCTCTGCACACGCAAAAACAGAAATAACTATAGCCATCCATTATTTTGCTCATCCTGTCCATTGTAATAACTATTGGTTCTCACCTCCCATTGCCAAGACACCTTCAGATTCCTGATCACCATCCTTCAAAACATCCACACTTTCAAGAGCACATACATTATAACAAATTTATCTTTCTTACCATACCATGCTAAATGTCAGTACCCAAGCCGTCCATTTCTGAAATTAAGTTCACTTTGTTTCCTCTCGTCTCAGCACTCTTACATAAACGTCTCAACCTCCCAACCACAACCCCATCTCTAGACTCTCGTCGTGGTGTGGTTGTACTACAACCATCTCCCTCTATCTACTAACAAGACTCTTTTAAGAATACCTGTCCTAGAACAATGTCCATACGTTTATCCTAAATGAATAGTTCCTCCAACCCTATCTCACTATCTGGAACATATCCCTGTATCATCTTCCACTGTAAAGATAACCCCCTTCCCCTGGTCAGAGGTGGAGCTGCAATCAGCCTCATGAGAATATCCCTGCTGGTAAACCTTTTGGGGATATAGGATTGTGGTCTAGGAAACGCTCCTGTTATTGCAAGACTCACTGGAGAAACAACGCTTCTGAAGATGTCCAGCGCTGTTCTGGACAAAATGTTAGGAATAGAAGAGTCTCATGGACCAAAAACTTATACACCAGAAGCAAAGTCATCCGTTTGTTCAATCATGAGAATGTCCCTGTTGGGCGGAAATCCTATCACACTTTCCCACTGAACACAGAGTATCCAGCCACATCTTTAAAACCCTAATAATGACATCCTTCATTAATTCCTGGCCCACACCGCCCACAAGTTCCCACCTATGTTATCGCAGCTGACCCAAATCCTTCTCAGATCACCTGCAGATCTTCGACTGTGGCATCATTTTCGAGACTTCCAGCAAGGTGGCATTGTTCCCATACCACAGCACACACATTCCTGAGAGCAGCACCACTCCAGGTGTCGTCCTCGCAAAGCTCAACCTTCTTGGATGCCTCACTGCAAAGGACTCAATATATTTGGTAATGACCACCCACCTGTTCTCCTGACCACCTTCTATATACAAACTCATCCCTCATCCGTATGACACCATTCCAGTCCCTGTCCAAAATTAGTTCCACTTCTATCCTAATTGTAATGCTTACCAAGAATCCATAGATACACGGATTTCAGGAACCCGACGACTTCTACCCATCCTCCCCCCAGACAAGCCTTCCTGCAGCATACCCTCTCAGGCACTATATCTGACAACATCCCTGCCAAGCTACATATTCTCATCACTCAATCTTCCCAGAAAGCCCTACACCTTCTGAGAGAATCCCGATGCTTAAACCTCTCCTCCCTTTGGACTGATGACTGGGATAGAATCACACACACTACTGGCAAATACAGAAGCATGCACCTGGTTCAACGCTACTTTCCCCACAAACTCTTCCAACTCCTGAAAAGCATTCTACTGACTCAACAGTAGTTATCCACTCCATCATTACCCACTCCTGCACAACAATCATTGCCAACAACCTGGGGAAAGCTGATCTCTTTGCATCCTATGTTTCTGACATCTTCTCAACCCTCATTTCGAAAACAAATACCTCTTTTCCAGCCCTGGTTCCATGTTCCAGTACTTTTACGAGCCGGCCGTATGGCCGAGCGGTTCTAGGCGCTACAGTCTGGAACCGCGCGACCGCTACCGTCGCAGGTTCGAATCCTGCCTCGGGCATGGATGTGTGTGATGTCCTTAGGTTAGTTAGTTTTAAGTAGTTCTAAGTTCTAGGGGACTGATGACCTCGGATGTTAAGTCCCATATTGCTCAGAGCCATTTTAACCATTTATTTACTTTCACGATATATCACAAGCAGAGTTAAATACACCAATTACAGCACATGAATATTTGTGCAGGATTTCGAACACTACAGTAAGGGGAGATGGCTACAGAATGATGCGGGAACAGGAGCTTTGATTAACCCGTTTTTCTCTGAGAGTATGAAGAGTCTTTACAAATCATATAGCAAGAATCAGGCTCCAGCTATCTCAATGTGCACAAGGATGCAGCTCTCTGTGCTGAAGTATGAACGAAGGCGTTGGAGACGCGGCTAGACGGCGTCTGCGTAGTGTCACGTGGCGAAAGAGCTTCGAGCGCAAGTTTGGCGGAGCGGCTGCCGCTGGCGATCCTAAACTGCGGCTGCAGAGGGCGCTCATAGTCCAGTCACTGGCAGTGTGGCTCAGCGGATACACATTTTTGCGTCCATCTCTGTGCGACCGCTATCGGCGTCAGACGGAATCTTGCAATTCCATTGCCAGCTGTGACGGCCATGACGTGGTATCCATTCGTGATACCACAGATATAAAACAAGTACTTGAAACAAAACGTAACATGTCCAGAGGTCAATCCTGTATTACCCATTGAAAGCTGAAAGAATGCACTCTCTCCTATATGGTTACCTTTGAGCTCTTTATACCTTTATCCTATCAGAAGATTATTAACCTGAAAAGCGGAAAACTTCCCAAATTCTACTCTTCCTCAACCTACATAAAACTCCTATTGAGGCATTTTCCTACCGCCCCACCTGCCACATCTCTGTGTATAGGAGGGTCTTCGAATCCATCTTCTTCCGACCCATCTATCAACACCTGAAACAGATTTCCTTCCCATTACTTCCCATTAACGACTGTGATTTTCATCCCATTGTCTCCTTTGATGACGATCTCTTGGGATTCACCCTGCCACACTAGCTCAACACCAGTGAAACGCACTGTTTTTGTCTCCCACGACCTAGTGAAAGCTTATGATCTTGCGTGGCATTCGGGTGTCCTTTCTAGACCCGAGACTTATGCATCTACATCTTCATCATACTTCGAAATCCTCCGAACGATGTGTAGCGACGGGTACATTTGGTATCACTATCAGATGTCCCTTTCCTGTTCCACTCGCCAATGAACGTGCGAAGAATGATTGATGGTAAGGCTCTGTACTAGCTCTAATATCCCGAATTTTCGCGTCTTGGTCATTTCACAAGATGTATGTGGGAGGAAGTAACATGTTGTCCGACCCTTCTCCGAAAGTGCCCTCTCCACATTTCAGTGGGAAACCTGTGGGTAAAGCACAACTCCTCTCTTGTAGCGTCTGCCACTTCAGTTTGTGGTCCTTCTCTCTAACGCTCGCGCCCTGTCGAATCGATCTTGTGACGAAACGCTCTCTCGTCGTTGGATTTTCTCGATTTCTTGTATCAGTCGTACTTGGTAAGATTCACAGATTGATCAACAGTACTCAAGGATCTGTCGAACAAGCACGTTGTAAGCTGTAAGCCACGTCCTTCGAGAATGAGTTAAATTTCCCTAAGACTCTCCCTACGAATTTCAGTCTTGCATCTTGTTTTTCCACTGTTTGTGTTTTATGCTCATTTCACTTAATGGCGCTGCCTATAGTTACTCCTAAACATACGGGGACTATCCAGGAACTAAGGTTACAAGACATGGAATATCTGTGGGGAAAGTTGGTACCATTGCCGTATAGCGGGAAGCCAGCGAAAGGAACGAGCTTTCCCAGCTATCAGTAGCTCGTCGATTCGTGTTTTGGGGTCTGTTAGAAACAAGCGTTCTCATTTCGGCTCACTGCGTAGTGCGCGGCACAATTCACCATCGAAATTCTGAGGGCATGAACGCCGCTGCCATTCACCATGAAATTGTTTCAATTTATGGAGAGGACATAATGTCAAGACAGCATGTGACGAAATGGATACAGAATTTCAATCTTGGAAGGACAGAAATCTACGATGAAGGTAGAAGCAGAAGGCCGTCTTTTGTGACTGGTGATATTGTGCAGGAAATGGAAGAACATCTTCTCTCTGATTGCAGTTCGACAATTGACGACATGCATCCAAACATTTCACGAACTGTTATTCATGATATCGTAACTGGTCGAGCAAATTATGGCAAGTTGTGTACGCGCTGGGTGCCCAAGATACTTATCGGAGCACACAATATGAACAGTCAGTGGCGCTCGCGAATTTCTTGACTGTTTCGAGACTGAAGGCGAGGCTTCTCTCAACTCTATAATGACAGGAGATGTAACTTGGGCTTAACACCGTACTCCAGATAGCAAACGATAGTCAATCCAGTGGCACCATACTCATTCTCCTTCAGGCAAAATATTCAAAACTCAGCCAACAGCAAGGGAAATCTCGGTCTCAGAGTTTTGGAACAGAAAAGGAGTTCTGCTCGTAGATTTTTTTAAAGAGGTAAAACAATAGAAGCTACTAGATATTGTGAGACTATGAAGAAACATTGCAGAGACATAGAAAAAAAACGTCGTGGGATGCTTCCAACGGGACTCTGTCCTCTTCATGACAACGCGCGTCCGCGCACGGCTCATGCAACACAAGAGTTGTTGAATTCGTTTGGTTGGGATGTTTTAAGCCACCCCTCAGAAGCCCCGATCTCGCACCTAATGAGTATCATCTGCTCACTAAATTTAAGGAACGCCTTAGTGGAAAATACTTTTTCGACTACTGTTGTTGTTGTGGTCTTCAGTCCTGTGACTGGTTTGATGCAGCTCTCCATGCTATTCTATCCTGTGCAAGCCTCTTCATCTCCCAGTACCTACTGCAGCCTACATCCTTCTGGATCTGCTTAGTGTATTCATCTCTTGGTCTCCCTCTACGATTTTTACCCTCCACGCTGCCCTCCAGTAGTAAATTGGTGATCCCTTGATGCCTCAGAACATGTCCTACCAACCGATCCCTTCTTCTTGTCAAGTTGTGCCACAAGCTCCTCATCTCCCCAAATACCCCCTCATTAGTTATGTGATCTACCCATCTAATCTTCAGCATTCTTCTGTAGCACCACATTTCGAAAGCTTCTATTCTCTTCTTGTCCAAACTATTTATCGTACACTTTTCACCTCCATACATGGCTACACTCCATACAAAAACTTTCAGAAACGACTTCCTGACACTTAAATCTATCCTCGATGTTAACGAATTTCTCTTCTTCAGAAACGCTTTCCTTGCCATTGCCTTGCCTTGCCATTCGACTACTAAGAGAGGACAAAATCTATCGAGGTAAATGGTGACTATGTGGAAAAATAATGCAAGATGAATACTACAATGCATGTAAATTTTATTAAAGTGAATTCATTTTTCGTACTCGAAAAATTCTTGTAACCTTACTTTCCGGATTAGCTTCGTATTATGGTAGATACAGTATCCTACAATTTGTTGTCAACAGTGTAATTGTACAACAATGGATTTCTTTTCTTGTGTACGCGCAAAATGTTACGTTTACTGACTTTCAGGGTCAACTGCCAGAGACTGCAACATTCATGAATCTTCTGCGGGTCATTCTAGACATCGATGCTGTTTAATGACGTGGCTTCTTGAAATTTCCTGGCAAATTAGAACTGTATGCTGGACAGAGACTCGAACTAGGGAAGTCGTCCTACGACCAGTCTGATGGGAGTGCTCACTCTCGATCTGGCAGTTGTCTCCGGCTTCGTCTCCGTAGTAACTACCTACACAGCCCTCCTTCTCACCTTCTTTCCTGCAGGTATGACGATCATATCCTATTTATTTATTTACTTATTTAATCTGATATGATTAGGAGCCTCTCTTACATGGTCCGGTTCCATATCGTATGTAGAGTAATTTTTCCAACATATTTACCCAAGAAGTAATAGTACAGATATTGTTAAAAGGTAGGAGGCAAGGCACTGGCAGTAGTAAAGCTGTGAGGACGGGCCGGGAGTCGTGCTTGGGTAGCTCAGTTGGTAGAGCACTTGCCCGCGAAAGGCAGAGATGCCGAGTTCGGGTCTCGGTCCGGCACACAGTTTTAATCTGCCAGGAAGTTTCATATCAGCGCACACTCCACTGCAGAGTGAAAATCTCATTCACGTTGCTTCTTTGTAATAGGCAACTTGTGCTAACAGTCTTAAAGAACTTCCGAAGCTTTTTACTAGGTCATTTATATAGATTACATTTAATAAGCGTAGTATTACAGTTCCCTGGGGTACAACGGAATTATGTTTATATCTGTCGACATCTTTACCGTTAAGTTCCATCTGTAAAGAAGTCTTTACCCAGCCGCAATCTGCTATGATATTCAGTAAGCCCTTATATTTTCACCAAGCAGCAGTGCGGGACGGTGTCAAATGTCTTCTTGAAGTCAAGAAAACGGTATCAACCTGAGCGCCGTTGTGGATTTTATGGAGAAACAGAGCGAGCTGAGTTTCCCAAGACCTCTGTTTGTGCTATCAATGTTGATTTTTATGAAGAAGATCTTATTTCTCAATAAACATTATTATATGTGAACACAAAATATATTCCATGATTCTACGACAAATTAACGTCAACGATATAAGTCTTTAATTATGTGCGTCTGTCCTATAACCCTTCTTCAAAACGAAACTGATCTGCGTTTTTTCCCAGCGATTTATTATAAACTGCTGCTAGAAGTGGAGCAAGTTCTTTCGAATAATCTCTGTAGGATCTTCTAGATATCTCGGCTGGTCCTAATACGTTTCCACATCTAAGCCATTACAGCTGTTTTCTGTTCTGTGAAGAGTTATCCGACTATCTGGCGTTTCAACGTTCCTACGGTGATTGCAACGAGGGAACTGGCATTTTTCCCGCACGGCATGCTATTTCTGTGAGGAGATTTGTTACCCGCCTAATGTTGGAGCTCCCAAAGACTCGAATTCGTGCCTTGCCCGGATTAGGCATCACTTATGGGCATCAGTTATTTACTTTGTCACTATTCGCAACATCGATTCCGTACCTTACATCCCACTCCAGGAGCGCCTCAAGCCTCTGTCCTCTCCTTTATCTACACTGCCAATATGCCTAAACCTCCACCCACATCCTACTGTATGCTGATGACACCTTTTCCCTCGTCCTCTATTCTACGCTCCAAAACACCAGCAATAAATTAGAAACCACTTCAATTAGTTTGCCTACCAGTGCAACTATCAAGCGAGGTAGCGCAGTGGTTAGCACACTGGATTCGCATTCGGGAGGACTATGGTTCAAACCCGCGTCCGACCATTCTGAGTTATGTTTTCCATGATTACTCCTAATTGCTTCTGGCAAATGCCAGGATGGTTACTTTGGAAGGACATGGCTAACATCCTTCCCAAGCCTTACCTAATTCGATGGGACTGATGACCTCTCCGTTTGGTCCCCTCCCATGAATCAATCAACCAACCAACTAGTGCAACCAGTGGCTACTGAAGGTCAGCCCCTCTATAACGAAGGCAATAATTACAGGACATACGATAAGCACCTTGTGCTTCCATGTCTTCTACCTTACGGTCTATATACCTCCTGGAAGAGTTCAGAGCACCCCATCAACTCTGACCCAACTAGCCGCCCATCTTCGTCGGGCTCAGTTTGGTCAAAGACTACGACAGTGTCGGTACCGAATAATAAAATGACGATATTGAGCCTGCGTTTTGCGAGTAGCAATAGGGAAATGTAATTTCACGTAGGAGGCACAGGAAGTACATCAAGCCACTTCATAACGAAAAGTTAAGCTATGTTTCCTTTCTTTTTAGAAATAAAGTAGTACATTAATATGAAACTTCAATGTATGGATCATTTTGAATTCTCTCCTACCTTGGTTGTGTCGGTGCTGACTGCCACAGCAGCCGACACAGCACTAACTATCTAACTTGAGGCGATGTTCCTTCTCTGGGCAGGGCAGTCGTTCTAGAAATCCCAGAGAGAGCCCCATATATATCTTCCTCAGCTTCTGTTGCGATTAATCCATAGGAAAGCAGGCCACCCTTATACAGGAGACCACGAGTCCTACAACTAGTGTACACCGCAAAATAAGACGTCACCATTCCCATTTTTATCATTTACACTTACACCAAGAATTGCATGGAAATGATCTTCAGAATAGACACTGGGCACATCAGCAAATCAACCTTCTACCCAGATACTATTTTTACCGGTAAATATTCTTAAACAAAGTAAAGGTAAATGCAATATACATGCGCTAATGGTCCAGCAAAAACCCACGATGGACTAGTCATCTGGAGGAACAGTGCGAATGTAGACGGTAACCTACACATATAAATGTGTGGCTGCTCCAACGGAGAGATTCTGAATCACACCACGGTCTGTTTATCAGACAGTGGTCCCATGTCTACGCACTGTTTAACCTATACCTTGTGGATGCCAACATTTACGGAAAAAAATACTATCGTAGCATCACCTCGAAAGAAGCTAAAGTATTTATATCATTATTTATTATAATATAAAAGAATGGTTTCACAATCTTGGTACCATAATATTTTATTATTATCTGTTATATTTCACTATGTGTTCTGTATGTAAAACTGGTGATTAGTTTGCACAGTACCTGCATACAGTGTTGCTCCATAATGGCTGAATCCTCAGGTATACCAACACTTCAAACGTTTCATCAACGGGATATCATACCTAACAAAACACTTACACCCATCTCTGTGACTAAATAATGGTGCTTTCAACTCCCGAGTCCACGATTTATTCGAGGTTAGTACTCCTTGTCAAGTCACGCTGACGGAAAATGTCCAACTGTATCGGAAATATGTCTCAACAAGTGATAGGCAAAATAACACCTGTACTTACTTGAAAATGATTTATTATTAAAGGTTTCGACCCCCATTTTCCTGTACCACAGCTACGATTCTTCTTGAAATACTGGCATAAAATGATTCCATAGTCTCCAGTGGAATGATATGTCACTCTTCAATCAGAACCTCTTCTAACGCCTGCTCCGGAATCTGCGTTCCAATATCACCCAAAATGGTTCGATGATGTTAATGTCCAGGGATTGTGCTGGCTAAGGAAGACGCAGCAGTTTAGCTGCACGCTCCTCATACCACAACTTTACTGTCCTGGCTATGCGGATTGGTGCATAATCGTCGTGAAATATGGCATTGTTGTTGAGGAACAACATTAGAATGGTCTGTGCACCTGATCAGTTAAAATGTTCACATAATCGTTGGCTGTAACGCTGCTTTTGAGGATACTGATGGGACCAGCAGAATTCTATGATATCTCTGCTCACACCATCAAACTTCCAACTCCATGCTTAACTGTTGGAATCAAGCTATCAGGATTGTATTCTTCTTTAGGCTTTCTCCAGACGTAAACCCGGCCCGATCTTGGAAATAACGAAAACGTTGACTCGTCGGATCATGTGACGTGTTTCCACTGATCAGCCTCCCAGGATATATGCTCCTGGCATCATATTTTACGCTTCTTTGCGTTGGTTGTCGTCACTAATGATTTCGGTATAGCAGCTCGTCCATGAATATTAGCTTTATGGAGTTCTCGGCGGACAGTGTCGATAGATACGGGGTCTCGAATATGACTATTGATCTCTACAGTCACTATAGTCGTCGTAGTTTTGTGTTGTTTTTACACAACTCGTGTTAGCTTACGACGATCTTTGACATTTAGTTTTGATTTGTACCCGATATTGCGTTTAGACGATGATGTATTTTAACGTTTTGTGTAGGTTTTCATGACTGTAGAAACTGTTGCTCTTGAAACATTCGATGAGTTGGCTGTTGGGTACTGATGTTCCATCTAATCGGGTCCCCACAATATGCTCTCTTTGGAACAATGTTAGGCTTTTCGTTGCACATCGACCTCGGTCCCTCAATGCAAATACGAAGTGTGCAGTACTCGTAAGCAACCTTTACAGATGCCTAGTCCGTACCTAACACGCACAGTCCAGAGCGACACGTGTCTTACCTGGTTGTTGGCCATCAAACACAACCATCCCATTACTACCACTGTTCACATTATTTTGCCTATCGCCTGTACTTTTGCATATTCTTCAGCTGAAAGTTATTTCCCACATATATTACTGTTAAAATGTGACTGGAATATGCTCCATGCAGATAACTCACGCAGAATCATTAGCTTCAGGAGACAGGTCACTAGGTCTGTCGCTGCTTCTTATTGACTCTGCTGTGTTTCTAGGGGTATCATTGTCTTCGTCGAATTACTGATTTGTATTACCAAACTGCTTCAGCTTTCCTACACCCAGGCATGTGCTGTAAATGCTTTAGCCAGTTGTTTCTCTACTTCATTACTTTTTATTACTCTGTCGGTGACTAGGGTGATGTTAACAACATCATAAAATTTCATAAGGAGACTACGATTCGTTATTATGAAGGCGGGATGTGTATGAGTTACTACGAACAGCCTAGTGATACGCACAGGAACTACGGCAAACAAGCATCATCAGATAGTTAAGGTATACACGCTGATGTCACAAGGAGAAGATGAAAATATAATCTACATGATATCAATGAACCGGAATCTCAGTACTTAAAGGAAGATGAAAACATAATCATGGGGGACTGAAACGCTGTAGTAAGGGAAGGGTCGAAGTAACGGGGAAAATTTGGGCTCAGGTGCAGGAGTGAAAGAGGACAAATACTGAGTACTGCAACAAATCTTCGCTATTGAACGAATAAACTATTTAAGAATACAATTAAGAGTACCCGTAAAATGCCTTGAGAAACGAGAAAATCCTGTTGGTTTACATTTTGGTCAAACTCAGAAATCATATACTGTATTTAAAGCATACTCAGGGGCGGATAGAGGCGCAGACCGCAATTTAGTAACACTAGTAGCCGGAGTTTAATAGAAGAGTTCAGTAGATCCAGTGTGGAAATAAGTGGAATGGTGAAGTGCTATGAACTGATGATCTCTAAGGCTGTAGGTACTTTGAAAAAACACAAGTAGTACAGTTGAAGAAGAACTGAATATCGAAGAAGGACAAACATAGAGACTGGAGGATCAAATCTAGCAACATGAAAGGTAACGCAGAAGAAACTTGAGGAACAAAAAAAGTGTTTTGGTGAGGAAGTCAAATGGAATACAAAGATTCAGCTTGTAGAATAGTCAAAAGTAAAGGCTGTTTTCATATCGAGCTTGATAGCCGGAGCAAGAAATAAGAGAAATGAAAACGTATTCAGACGATGTTTCAGCCTCGAAACCGTGTTAGACAATAAAAATTTTCTAAATTTTTGAAATATATGCAAGGCAAAAGGAAAAAGGCGTAATTCATCAGATTAACATTAGCAAAACTGGAAAAATAAGACTGGAACACGAAACAAAAATTTCTGGGATTAAAAAATGTGAGACAAATTAACAGTTTTCACACAACTGTTCAATCCGTATATCAGAGTAGCAATTATGAAACAACGATACAGGAGTGATATATAAGTTCACGGTGAAAAAATATGAACGATAAGATTCACTGATGACGTTGATATACTCAGAGAAAGTAAGAGAGAACTGCAAAATCTATTGAATGGAATGAGCAATCTAATGAGCGAGAAATATCGACTGACAGGAAACTAAGGATACGAAAAATAACAGGATAAAGAGAAATAAGAAACCTAACATGAAAGTTGGGTGCCAAGAAGTAACGGAAATGAAGCGAGAGGCTTATGACAAGCGAACAGGCACAGCAAAAAGAGGTCATTTTTCTGCTAGTATCAAAACTAAGCCTTAACTTGAGGTCGAAATTTCTTAGAACGTGCTTGTAGGGTACAGATCTATGTGATAGTGACTCACAGACTGTAGGAAAACAGTAAAAGAAGAAAACTGAATGGTTTGAATCCTGGTGCCGTAGAAGGATGTTGTAATAGTTTGAGAGATACAAGTTTCTGCGTCGCCTATTATCCATTGCCATTATATTTTTATTTTGCGTAACACGATGTTTCGGTTGTGTAGCTACTCTTGTACAAAATGTTTAACTCGGTAATTACGGATGTTGCAAGTAAAATCTTTAATCCGTTTATTACATATAATTCTTACTTGAGAATGGCGGCACAATCGAAATGTCATATACCATAAAACAATGAAAAAATTTAAGCAGACAATAACTGATGCAGGAAGTTTACTTCTTTTATCATGTTTGTCACCTCTGTAGACCGTATTGCTACTACAGTATGTTGAAATCAGGTAGACTGATAAGAAAATAAATGTGTAGGTTCTCTTCAGGATCGGTAAGCAGAGGAAAATTTGGAAGGCATCGACGAGAAAAAGTGACGGAATACTAGGTTACGTGTGAATACATCGAGGAATAGTATTTCCATGGTACTAGAGGGATAATTGCCGATGGTAGAAACCGTAGGGGAAGACTGAAATTGGAATATATCCAACAGACGCTTTATACACTGAGATGACAAATGTCATGGTAGGCCGGGCGGGGTAGCAGTGAGGTCTTAGGCGCCTCGTCATGGTCCGCTGGGCTGCCCCCTTCTGGGGTTCGAATCCTCCCTCGGACATGGGTGTGTGTGTTGTCCGTAGTGTAAGTTGGTTTAAGTTAGATTAAATAGTGCGTACGCTTAGGGACCGATGACCTCAACAGTTTGGTCTTATAAGACCTTACCACAAATTTCCAAAAAGTCATGGTATTCTCTCAATACAGTGTCGGACTTGCTTTAACGAAGCGTATTGCAACACCTCGACGTAACATGGACTCCTTAAGTGATTGGAAGTCTCCTTCAGAAACATGGAGCCATGCTGCCTCTACAGCCGTCCATAATCGCAAAAGTGCTACGGTACAGGACTTTGAGCAAGAACTGACACCTCGATTATGTCCCATAAAATTAGATGGGATTCACGTTGGGCGATCAGGGTGGCCAAACCATTCGCTCGAAGCCAGATCATTATCTCGAAATGTCCAGAAATTTTCTTCAAACCAACTGCGACAAATTGAGGCCTGGTGACATGGCGTATTGTCATCCACAAAAATTTCGTTGTTGTTTGGGAACATGAAGTCCATGAATGAGTGCAAGTCGTCTCCAAGCATCCGAACATAACAAAGGAACCAGTCGACTCAATGTAAACACAGCTCACACTATTATACAGTCACCACTAGCTTGAACAGTGCCTCACTGACAACAACCCGGGTCCATGGATTCATGGGGTCAGCGCCGCATTCCAGCTCCACCACCCACTCTTACCAACTGAAATCCCGACTCATTTGATAAGACCACGGTTTTCCAGCCGGCTATGGTCCAACTTGGACGGTCACGAGCCCAGAAGAGGCACAGCACGCGACGTCGTGCTGTTCGCAAAGGGATTCTCGTAGGTCGTCTGCAGCCGTAGCCGATTAACGTCCAGTTTCTCCATACTGTCCTAATGCATACGTTCATCTTACGTCCAATATTGATTTCTGTGGTTATGAGTACAAATGATATCTCCGCCAATGCATTACCATTTCATACCTGGTGTATGCCATATCTGTATATGTGTCTATCTCTATCCCATTGAAACGTCCCCTTAGCAAAATTTATGAATTACTGTGCTGATAAAACTCTTGCGCTATTTGATTTCCTAACAGCTGGGCAAAGCTGAACGTACTCAGACATTCCCCTCTTTACCTATCCTGATCAACACTAAACAGGTCCGCAGCTCGTAGTCGTGCGGTAGCGTTTTCGCTTCCCGCGCCCGTGTTCCCGGGTTCGATTCCCGGCGAGGTCAGGGATTTTCTTTTCCTCGTCATGACTGGGTGTTGTGTGATGTCCTTAGGTTAGTTAGGTTTGAGTAGTTCTAAGTTCTAGGGGACTGATGACCATAGATGTTAAGTCCCATAGTCCTCAGAGCCATTTGAACCATTTTGAACACTAAATAGCTGAGCAAAACTGAACATACACAGACATTTCGCTCTTTACCTATTCTGATCAACACTGAACTTACACACAATATTTTTAGCGCAACCCAATCTGACTTTCAATAATCCCTACAAAAGAATGGCCCTGACTAACGTCAACCTATACCTTTCACAAATCACTCACCTCACAAAAATCTTCGTTACTCGAACTACTGCAATAAAGCGAGCGCCACTACTGCCAGCTACATAAAAGATTCATACTACTGAAGACACTAACTACTGATAAGCATAGTTAGCAAATGAAAGATTTCTATAGAGATAAAACAATGTATTTACCTTAATAGTGGTCAAAAGTCATAATATATATAGCAGTTCATGACATCCAGTCTCACAAATTTACTGTCACTGATGGATACACGTCTAAATCATCCACTCTCAAAACACCGCCATCTCTCTCCCCACAACCACCACTGCTGGCGGCTCACGTCCAACTGCGCAACGCTCCGCGCTGTTAACATCGAACTGCCCAACACTACAATAGCAAACAACAATGCCAACCAGCCACAGACTTCACACAGCACAGTCAGTGATTTTCATATAGAGCGCTACGTGGCGTTACCAACATAAAAACCTAAACAGCCTACTTACACCATGACTGTTATCATCTCAGTGTATTACACGACGATACAAACGCAGTGTTACTCTTCTGTTAGCACTGACAAGTCTACGCAAACGCAGCTGCTTTCTATCGTAGCCGTGGGCTACTGTGTTGTCCGTGGTGAGAGGTAGCTTTTGAAATTTCGTATTCTCGGCACAGTCTTCTAGATCTCAGAGTATTGCATTCCCTAATGATTCCCAAAATGCAATATACGATGCGCTTGGCACCTACTACCATTGAGCGTTTAAAATTAATTAATTCCCGTCGTGCAGCCATAATCACTTCGAAAACTTATTCCATGAGTACAAATGATAGCTCCGCCAATGCATTACTCTTTTATACCTTGAGTATGCCATACCTGTATATGTATCTATCTCTATCCCATGACTGTTATCACCTAAGCGTATTACTCAAGGATACACACCTTGTTTCCTTACTCTGTTGTCCAGAGTTCGCTGTAGTGCTTCCACGAAATATAAAAATCTGGTAGATTTGGTATAGGGATTGTGTGACAGGCTATCTGAAAGCACGGATATATAAACTTAATGACTTCCTGAATGATGTTGTTGGCTATAATTCAAGTAGTGCGCCCGTGATAAAAGTTTCTATCAGTATTATTAGCCTCTTAGTAAGTATTGTAGCAACTATGTTCTACTTACAGTAGAGTAAGCTGACATTCATGCAGTTGGAAAATTATTTTACTTGAGTTATCTTACAAACTGCACATACAATAGTTTCATTCCAGTTATCAGTATATAGGCAATTAGAATATTGCATATCCAGATTCTTTGGTGATGCCCATATTTATATAATCACCATGTATTTCTCTGTTCATAGATTCGTTAATTATTTAGTGACTGATCAATACTGTTCGTTTTGGAGGCATTACCGGAGATGTCTCTTCGCAGATCGCACGAAACTTTAAAAAGAAAAAAACCTATCCATTCTGTTTCTTCATATAGATTAATTTGCACATCTTCAAGATAATGCGGCGTCTTTCTAGTATCAGAACAGAAGAATTTGTTCTATGAAGCACAGCAGAAACATGTCGAAATTGCGTTCCTCTCACACAGGAAGCGTACTTCTCAGGCTTTTACGTTTTAGCTTGGGGTGCTGTACCTGCAACAGGAATGGAAGCGTAGTGCCCAGTAGCGCAAACATGAACTGCTTTATAACTGAACCGAAAGGTAATGAACACATTTATCTTTATTTAAGACGAAGTAAGTTCCTGAGGAGTATTCTATTTTACGTTGATGTTGCTCTAAGCAAGGGAAAACGTTTTCGTTGTATATTGGTAGATGCAATAATATGACTGACATAAATTAACATCAAGGTTCAGGTAATAGAGTATAGCTTGAAAACTTCTAAGGATCGGTTTCAATAGACTCTCACGGGCTGCAGCTGCTTTCTCACGAAGACACTGTTTCCACTTCGTATGCGACGTCATGGAAGAGAATGGTTGGCAAATATCTTTGCAGAACCGACCAGAATGCTTTTTACGAGGATGTCACAGGGATCAGTTAAGACATTTGCATGGTTATCAAATCAGCTTCAGATATATTCAGTAGCTTCAGACAGACATTATCTTTTGGATGCCAACGGCCTTGCCGCAGTTGTAACGCCGGTTCCCGAAGTTAAGCTTTGTCGGATAGGGCTAGCACTTGGATGGGGGACTATCCGGTTTGCGGAGCGCTGTTGGCAAGCGGGAATCATTCAGCCTTTATGAGGCAAACTGAGGAGCTACCTGGTTGAGAAGTAGCGTCTGACATACGGCCTGGAGAGCAGGGTCCTGACCACATGCCCCTTCCCATCCACATCCAGTGACGCTGGTGAGCTGAGGGTGGCACGGCGGCCGGTCAGTACCATTGGGTCTTCATAGCCTGTTCGGGGGGAGTTTTGTTTAATTTATTATCCTTTGGATGCTTATATTAAACGCACTATTCGCTGAAACAATCGCCTAAACGGTTCTGCATGTTTTTGCTGTATTTCATTCCATTACGGCCATGACTTAAACTGCAAAGGATGACAGCCATACCATAAGATCATCGGACGGGTGTGTCTGGAGGTATGCAAGTGAAGCAGTCCGTGATTTATCCCATTTTGTGTCTAAAATCTCAATCTCCTTTTTAGTCTTGAGAAGTGAGCATTTGTAGGAAACCGAGATCAGTCTCAAGAGATCTAATACCTCAAACAATATTACCACAATAATCAATATGTGTGGTAAAAAAGTCAATGAATATTGAGAGTTACAGAGGTACAAATAGCCATAAAGGCTACATAACCAGTAAAATTGGTAAGAGGGTGGTTCTCCCGCTTGTAAGAAAGAAGCTGCAGTACAGAAATATGTGTACTGAACCTATAGATCTAATAATGATTAACTCCAAACCGATAATTCACTAAGTTCTAATAATATAAATATGTCCAAGGAGATAATAGCACCTTTTAGTAGGAAAAGGTACAACTGTAAGACTAAAGTTGTTGTAACACTAGGGATGATTTACTGGTCGTGGATCTATTCCAGGCTTTGCCTTCCTCTGACCTTTGGATTGTCTTCTCCGTACCTAAGAAATGACTCAGGTGCACTGTTCCTAACGACGTAGCAAGAGCAAAGTTACCTTCCATATGGACACTGACACGGGTTTGGAAAATATGGATCTTCTGAAATCCAACCATTGATCTACACGAACGATATGCTACTTTCCACATTTTAAGGTCATTAGGTGGAAATCGTGCATCTAGATTTAAGAAATCCTGCTGATTCAATATCTCTAGTGTGCATGCTCTAGGAAATATATTCGTGTGGAGCATTTAACGATTCTGGGGACTGGACTGAAAATTTAGTAACAGTGTAAGTGGAAACCAAAAAACTAAATGTAGACTACAGAAGGAATATAAGGTGTTACCCAGTAAATGAAACGGGATCATTGTTATTCAAACTTGACGACAGAGATTTATTTGTATTATTTGCAATCTCAGACCATTCAAATATTGTTATCTATGGACTTCCGTCTGACAGTATTTATGATGCCATCTGATAATCTTGGAAAATGTGTATGTGCTATGAAAACAGGAAAGTTGCCCATAATGTAGATGACTAAAGTGGCGTACTTCACGAAAAATAAATTCATAGCAGCCACTAACTAGATAATTAATCACAATGTCTGCGATTTACAAAGCATGTTAATACGAAATGTAACGATCAGACAAGCTGTCTCCGGTGGAACACATAGAGATCTACGACATTTAAGGCAAAGCTGAGTTGTTTTTTTTAGAAATAAATAGTTTAAAAACAATGACATGACCCTTATTTGAATACTAATGAAATGTAAGGCTCGATTTCAGGTCGGAATACCAAGTGGATAAAGGCATGTACAAAGGAGGGCGCGAATAGTTACAGGGTTATATCATTGCCACGAGAGTGTAAGTGAAGCAGAATATTGCGCGGAAAATTATCAAAAATAGACGCCGTATTTCGGTAGAAAAGTGCATTGAAATCGTCAAAATATGGGTGCCAGATTGAACATTACGAACATTCTTAAGCCCACTTATGAAAAAATCGCATACCGATAAATGTGGAGTAATAATTGTTTGTACTGAGGAATCGTCCTTTTCAAACTCCAGCCGTGAGTGGAACAGGAAGAAGTCTTCATATATATGACTCAGTACACGTACCGACTACGATACAGTAAGCAATGACAGCAAAGAACAGACGCAGATATACACACATAGAAAGTTTTGCATCACCTCGGTTCCGAGAGTTCCGGAAGCTGTACAAATTAGAGAAGGTTAGGAGGAGGCTACAACCCAGTTCGCCTTCCTTTATAGCTGAGGCATCTGTTTCACGTCTTTCGACTCTGACAGTGCTATTTAAATAACCTTAAGGACCCCATTTTCGGTCACTTTTGCCTTAAATATTTCAAAGAGTCGGTGGAGTATAGTCGACATTGTCTAAGGCTTGCTCTGAATCTACAAATGCTACAAACGTGTGTTTGTCACCATTCAAACTGTCATTTAAGAGAAGTCGTGCGTCAGTATCATCTTGTGTGTTCCATTATTTCTCCAGAACCCAACGTGATGCCCCACAATGTCGCCCTCTACAGGTTCGTCTATTTTTATGTACATAGTTTGAGTCAATATCTTGAAAACTTGACTTACTAAACTGAGGATTGGCAGTACTTGTAAATGTGAGCACCCCCTATTTGTGAAACTGAAATAACTACATCCTCTCTGAAGATTGTGGGCTTTACACCTATCACCTACATCTTGCACATGTGGTCCAGTAATTTTTCCATCGCTGGGTCTCCGAAGAATTTCAGTATTTCTGAGGGAATGACGGCTATTCCAAGGGTCTTGTTCCCACTTATGCTTTCGATTGCTCTGTGAGATTCCTCTAGAAGTATCATATCTCCCATGTCTCATCTCTTCCTCTCCCACTTGCTAGTTTGATTCTATAAAATTTCCTCTAGTTGGTTCCCCTTATATAGCCCCTTTATATATTACTTCTGCCTTTCTGCTTCCCCTTATTTGCCTGTCATCTCAGCTCTTGATATTCATAAAACTACTTCTCTTTTCTCCAGTGGTCTATTTAATATTCCTTTAGGTGGATATGTCTTTCCCACACTTATATATACGTCTACAACATCGTATTTCTCCTTTCTAGCCATTCCCGCTTAGCCACTTGGCACTACCTCTCAGTTTCATTTCTGAGATCTGTGTTCCCTCTTGCGTGTTTCATTTTCACAATTTTTATATTGTCTCATTTCGCATCTCCTTCGTTATCGAGGGATTTCGACTAGGACTTTACTTTTTACCTAGGTGCTCCTGTGGTGCCTACGCTATCTCACCTCGCATTATTATTCTGTTGTATATTATTTCTCTGTTGAAGTCCAACATGGCCTAATGTCGACTCTGAAACTCTCAACAACGACTGCTGATTCCAGTTCACCCATGTTCCACCTAAGTAACACAGCAATGTGCTAACTTGGTCCCCAGTTCAAGGAGCAAGCAGTAATCGAAAGCTAATATGACGGTGGGGAGAAATTCAAAACCATTCAGAAACTATTTACGAAAAAGTCCTCCAAAATGGTGAATTCACCCCAGTTGTCTTAAGTAAAAATGACAGGAAATTTTTAAAAGTCCAAGATGGTGCAACTAGCTCATTTTTGCTAGTGGCAATTATGATATCCTGTTCAAAAGCATTTCAACAATCTGCAATTTGCACAGTGTGCAAAATTATTCTGGCGACCTGTATTTTTAATCGAAAATTCGTATATTATTGACGATTCTGATATAAGTTACAGTATTTCCGTGGGGAAGATTTCTGTGTTATTTATTTAAATTACGTCTGATACTTACTGATCCAACTGGCAGCTGCGTTTCTCAACAAGCAAAGTTATGCCACACTCGTTGTAAGGTGCAATAGACATTAAAATGAAATATTTACAGATCTAAAGGGTCTCCGTTATTTATCGAAATTTTACATTCTGCTTCTGCTACATTTTCTGCATTAGTTTTTTACAACTGTAGAGAACTCGTTTTAGATACCATAATATAATTACTAACATAATAGAATTTATTTGCAACTGATGACTAAATTTCATCCTCAAAAAGTTATACTCAGGTGTCATCATTTTATTTTCATATCTAAAATGAAATGTCTGCAAAAAATACATAAGTATACTGCTGTATGTGCAGTATATATATATATATATATATATATATATATATATATATATATATATATATATATGTAACTCACAGTATTCCCATGTCTCTATTATTGATCAGTTAAACATAATCACACACAAAACGATAATTATATGAAAACATTGAAGTTATCTGTGTTTCTATAAAACATATCTTCAGCTACAAAAGGAGAAGAATATTATGTCACTTGCACTTGAGGCCTTAACCATGTCTTTAGGCTCCCAAATTAAGCGCCTCAATGGTACCAAAATTATCTGTATTGTCGATGTTGAAACATTTATTAGTTATAATAATGCTTCAACTACTAGAAGAGAGCAATTATTTTTAATTTACACTTGACTCCGGAAACATGACTGTGGATTAAGAGCCCTCAATGCCATTTACATGTCAAATTATTATATGACAGTACGAAACTCGTGTGGCTACAATACATTCTGCAGTAACAGTTGACACTTTATCTTCGTCTCAAATCTTCTATAACACCCATATTAACCTAAAATAAGACGACAGCCACTATAACCATGAACTTATTGAATACCTTACACTTAAAGAGTAGTACATACATATCGACTCTCAAATTAAGTGATATTCTCAAATCTGAACTATAGTATAATAGCACAGACAACATGTAGCCAAATATAAAGTAGTGTAGTAATACGTAGCTGACAATGCATCTAAAGCCAAAATGAAGCTATGAACAAAGGTGAACATGGCAAAACATCTTCTCACAGATCAAGAAGATAATGCACAAAGAAAACATACTTAAGATTATTAATAGGAAATACAGTTTTGTTTTTATTAATGGTGGAAGTGCACGTATATTTATCAGTTAATATGATCATTTTCTTAGTATGAAAGTACAGCTTCATAATACACAACGATGGAGTAAGGTACAACACAGAGAGGAAAGTTTGACCTCTTGAAAGTATGTATGGCCTCCACCCCAAAAGAAGAGTGTCAGTAATATATTCAAAGCAAGTGTAGCAATACTGAAGTTGCTTAATTGTTATATAAGTTTTTTATGAACTATCCCAGCACTGATATAACTTTCAGATTAAACTGTAGCTACTAACGAGTTTAGCGAGATAATTGTATCACAGTTTAAAACTAATCAATGTTTGTTATACTTCTCAAAACATTTGCTATACTTTGGTTATAACTGATCGCACACTCAGTCTGATGTTCTAGTGACACACATGGTAGAGCATTACCTTCATCTTTCAGTACAACATGTTGATCATATTTTGCTGATAATGCCAAATTTTCCTACAGCTCAGCATTACTGGAAAACTTCTAATAATGATAGGTAATATCATTTAGTTCAATGAACTACCAATTACATATCATCAGATTTAAATGACAATGTTCTGTGTATTTAAGATGTGAAGAAACCATTTCAAAACTAGACAAGTATGATAGAACAATTTGGATGAGGATATACAGGCGTTTCTCATAATGATGATGTCATTGACAGGGTCATATGTCACTGATAATACTGAAGACATCACTGATAAGGAGGAGGAGGACTGTGATGTTACATGTGGGACAATGACTTGCTCACATGCCATGTGAAGGGCAAAGAAAGTTCTTACATTCCGTATACATTTAGTCATAAATGTTCATGTCACGACGATGTATGAATAAATTGCTCTATCAACAGGGAAGTAAACTATGTCATCGGGAAGGAAGTTAGAGAACTACATTTAACATTGTCGATCTAAGAAGGGAAACCAGTGACAATCCATGCGACTTTCTAGCGTTTATACTTTAGATATAAGATGCTGAATTAGCAATTAAGAGATTAAGTATTCAAACTAACTGATCTTACATTATACCACAGACGCTTTAAATTTGTTAAATTATAAGATAAACCTTTGTGCCACTCTGTTGGAGGCTACAGCAACCACAAGGTATATAACTGCCATGGAGTTTTTATCAGTTTAGCCACCACTTACTGCAACAAATATAGTGGACCTGAGCGGTTTAAAGAAATCCTAGCTGAATATTCGACACAACTGATTTGTTGTTCCACGTTTGATGAAGTAAAAGATCTGCAGTAAGCTGATCGTTCTGCAAATTTGGGTTATGTACAGTTTCTCTTTGCTTTGAGTACAGTAGTGTATCTCTGTACGTTACTCAGTTTTGTCGATCTTTTTATGCCGATTATTTGTCTCCTGTTAGAACTGTGGACAATAATGCAGACACCTTATTCGAATTCATACTGACTAATTTCCTTTTATTTCTGTGACCATAAAAGTATGACTCCCCAAGGTGTCTTCACAAGCAGCTTAGCCTTTTGAAATTTTTGGGATACTTATTATCTCAGGTCTCTTCTATATCTGTATCCTTATCCATTCAATTCTGCCAGCTCTTCATCTGCTGTTCCCACGGCACACTTGGTTCAAATACATCCTAACTGACTTACTTGTTTCCTTGTCTATGGAAGCATGGCTCTTCCTTATCCACTTTTCATTTGGCTTAATGTGCAACTTATCCATAGAATTCTAGCATACACATAATCAGACTGCCATTTATATCTAGTTATTATAGTTTTTTTACTGCTGACACAAAGATGAAGAGTTCAATGCATGACATTAGCCTCATCATTTCTGACAACATGGATGTAGAAGTACACTTGACAGCAAAAAAAGTGGGCCACTCCTGCATTTCAATGTGTAGGCGGCACCTGACTGTATGCAACCAACACACTCATAGCATTTTGTCTTAAATTT
This sequence comes from Schistocerca serialis cubense, assembly GCF_023864345.2. Lineage (NCBI taxonomy): Eukaryota > Metazoa > Arthropoda > Insecta > Orthoptera > Acrididae > Schistocerca > Schistocerca serialis. The sequence goes on from NC_064642.1 coordinate 725,170,743, forward strand.
GTCTTTATTTCGCAGCTTCAAACATGCTGCATTCAATACACTGGAGGTAACAATTAAAATTAACGAAATTGAATAAAAAGCGCCCTCAGTCGCTACACCCATTAGAACTAAAACCTGATGAAGAATATGTTAAAAGTATTTTAAACAAAATGCAAACTGAAATCACACACAGCACCATGAGAGATTAGAAGCCATGCTACGAAAACTGCATCAACAACAGCAAATTCAAACATCCAACAAAATACAGTTTTATGAAAGCATCATTAACTATACTGACATCACCTTCAGTGAAAAAGAACAACACCTACTCAAGAAAGGGCTAAAGCTCAATGAAAAACCCAGATTAAATGACAATAAGCTAAAAATCTTCATCATACACACTAAAAAAGCAGCTGGTTTAGTTTACCTAAGTAAAACTGAACAGACTGTTATAGTACACAACATAAATAAAATTATACAGAAAAGCATAAGTAACCATACTGAAACCCCCAAAGCAGTCTATCGAGAGAGAAAGCAGGTAAACACCACAAACATGAAACTCAATACTAACTGTGCCATGGTACTGAAAGCTGACAGAAGCAGTTCTATAATTATTACGAACAAAGATGAATTCATCACTAAAAAACTTTCTTCTCTGAAAACAACATTACAGAGCTGAAACAAGATCCAAGTATAAAATTAAGAAAAGAAACAGAAATATGGTTGGGAAATGAAATTTACTCTTCACAGACAAAAAAGCTAAACATGCATTTTAATGAATCCCACAGCTCCAAGACTGAGACCTCGACCCAAGACCCACAAACCCCAAGTCCCATTGAGGCCTATTGTTAATTCTAAAAATATAGCTGCCTCCAAAGTCCCCCAATTACAGAACGAAATTCTGAAACAGTACTATGTGTTTGAGAAATCGTACTCAGTTAAGAATGCAAATGAATTACCAACTAAAATTAAAGATATAAATATTCCTGCAGTCGCAGGTTTACCTCTTTTGATGAAACTATTCTATTTACAAATGAACCAACTGAAGAAATAGTAGACATAATCTTAGAAAACTTAATAAGACACAAAAAATTGTCAATTGGAGAAACATCTGAAATCAAGAACAAGCACACTGCCTCACAATTACTTTACATTTAATGGGGAAGTTTACAGATAGAATGAGGGTCTTGGGTAGTAACATATCAAGTTTACTGGCAGACATATTTCTCAGTCATCTGGAAAGTAAGTTATTTAATGAAGACAACAGCCTCAAAAGTAAGATAATATAGTACTGGAGATCTGTTGATGATACCTTGCTGCTATTTCATGGAATAAAAGGTGATATCGAAAGACTACTAGCAAACTTCAATTCTTTCCACAGAAACATAAAACTCACAGTAGAACATGAGGACAACGAAAGCACAAACTTCCTGCATTAAAATCACCAACCATCAACAAAAACATAAATTCAGGATACTCAGAAATGCACATACACAGACATAACAATGCCATCCACCACACTGAAAAATAGATACAATAAAAAGCATTGCCATAAGCAGTGGCTACCCAACCAAAACAAAAGACAGACAAATATACAAAAGCACAACAAAGAATGGCCACACTGTGAGAGAAGAGAAAGTATTAGCCAGTATCCCATACCTGTGTCCCATATCACGAAAAATTGCTAAACCATTTCTAATACTTTCATTCTCAAGTAATAATAAGTTTGGTACTTACTCGTCCATAACATAAAGTCAAATACACAAAAATACAACAACAGTGGAGTGTATAAAGTATCATGCTGCAGTTGTCCTATCTAATACGTAGGGAAAACAGGCAGAAACTTCAAAACCCATTTTCAAGAAAACCTAAAAGTTTTCAGTCTCAATAATTTCAAAAAATCGGTATTTGCACAACATTTGTTGGAAAAGAAACGCGTCATCAATAGTCTACAAGATAATTTGGTAGTATTACACAATGAAGCCAATGGTAAGACCGAAATCCTGTTTGAACAACTGGAACATACCTCCACAAAGTAAAAAAAGGAACAGAAAATATGGTAAATGAACAAACAGATTTCGCAACCCACAGCTAATTTAATAATTTTAAAGACCTATTCTAATGATATGTCAACTGGGTCCTGCGTATGTCAGTTGTTTAATAATTGCACCTTCAGCACTACAAGTAAATTCATTTTTGACTACTACATGTATAAAAACATCTCTGAAGGTTTTGCAAACATGTGAATGCGAATGTGCCTCTTGAATGAAGTCATATGGTGGAAAACGATGGAGGAAAGAACGTATGCTGGTGCTAAAACGTTCAAAACACTTTTCTTGGATTATTTTGTGGGTTTACACTATTAATTTTTTCCACTATTTCGCACATGTTTTCCGCATTTGTCTTACGAAATTCATAACCTAATATCAGACCTTTTCGTGACAGGAATGTACATTTCACCACATTCAAGAGAAAAAAATAAAGCATATTTAAAAAATTACAACTGATGATGGACCCACAGGGTCCGAAACGCATCGTGTATTTAATAAAATACGGAAAGTTGTGAATGAAGGTGTTTTTTAATTCATAACTCCAACATAGCATAGCACTATCGCAGGTCCTCTAAACGCCAAAACTCTCTGCAGTACGAATGTTTTTTGTTCCAGTCTTTGATCACAGTATCACTTCTCTGCAGTACAGTCGTCTGACAATACAAAAGCAATGGGTGCCACAAGAGACTGCAAGAGAACGCTGCTCTTAATGGTAGATGTAAACAAATATCATCGTAAAACAAATAGTAGATAACACATTATTGGAGATGAGACAGTCCTTAACGTTTATAAATTAAACTACATTCCAATAAGTGATACTGCTGAAGCGACGTGGAATTATGAAGTTTTCACCAGTGGCAGTTTGCAGTGATGAATAACTGAACGGGGGAATAGATGAGAATACTCTTATTACTGCACCAGGATCCCCATGAAGTTTATATTGCCCTGTGAAGTAACCAACAAAGGTATGGAATAATCTGCAAGACACAAGTGTGAAAGTAAAGTTATGGTGACAGCCAGGCAGTAGAACACAGAACAAAAATTAATTCTTAACTGAGCACCAACAGATGTCAGATATTAAATATGGTCACCAATAGCGTGATACTGGAATCTGAAATGACGTTACGAATGATTATATCCTGGCAAGAATTCGAGACCTGCACTTTTCGCTACTGTCTTACAGCTACAAATAGACATCAAATACGTATTGTATCTTCACCACCAGCGAGATGTGCACTTGTCTGCCTAGAGGTGATGCAAAAAATAGTTCTGTGCTGTCTGGTACTCAAACACCACGCATTTCGTTATTGTTCACCCACAGGAAGAGGCGTCAACTATCAAATACCCTTTCAATAGTAGCTACAATGGTGCCATTCATTGAGACGTGGAGGAGTTTGACATTGAGAGGAAACATCGGAATGACGGGACAGTGTCTTCTCGAATGGTTCAAAACCAGATAAAAATTGGAATCAGAGCTCGAATCTCATGAGAGTGCCAACATTTTCAACGTCTCAAGCTCATTTAAAATAAGAAATGAATGTTGTATGACCTTACAGGACGATTAGTTTGTGAACTGAAATAACATTATTAGTGTTGGAGAGCTTACTAGATACAGAGTCTCTGCAAGCAGCAACTTCCGCCTCTGTGAGCCAAAATTCATCCAAGTCTGTTCCTGTCAGTAGCGAATAAACTTGTCTAAGTTAGTTACATGTTCCATTGATCAGTCTCACTGTAACCATCATGATGTCGAATGTGTGAAGTTCATAAGAAATGCAAACATGTCTCAAGGCCTTTTTTAAGCTTAAAATTTTTGTGGCCTACACCTTTGCCTTAAATGGCACAGAATGCATATATTATACTTATCGATCTATTCATTCGTATTCAAGAATTCATCTATGGTATAGAAGGAGTTGTCAAGGAGATATAATTTCAGTTTATTTTTGGAAATGTTACTGTTGTCTGTCAGCGATTTTATTTCATTCGGCAATTTATCATAAAGTTTTACTGCATCTTAATTTACCCCTTTCTGTGCCAAAGATATGTTCAGTAAAGTATAGTGTAAATCTTCCTTTCTTCTGGTATTATAATCATGAATGTCATTGTTGTTTTTAAACTTGTCCATGTTACTGAGATCAAATGTCATTACAGAGTAAATTTGTTGTGAGGCTGTAGTAAGAATTCCAGCCCCTTTAAGCAGATGCCTACAAGATGTGCTATTATGACCCCCAGACCTTACTCTAACCATTTTCTTTTGAGCATTGAATACTTTTGGCCTTAGTGCTGGGTAGCCCAAAAATATTATTTCGTATTACATCAGATATGAAAGTATGCAAAGTATGTTAGCCTACTAATTTTTATTTCCTCAAAATTGGCAATTATTCTGACTGCAAAAGTTGCTGAACTTAGTAAAATTAGGAAATCTAAAATATTCATTTCACAATTAAGATTCTTATCTGTATGTACACCCAAAAATTTAATATGGTCTACCCCAGCTACTGACTTCTGTTGATGTGTTATATTTATCGAAGCAAGTATACTCCTTGCAGCAGAAAATTAGATGTATTGTGTTTTTTTTTTCAAAGTTCAGAGCAATCCCATTCACAGAAAATCAATTAATAACTTTTTAAAGACATTATCTCTATCATTTTTTATTTACTTTACTGTATTAATAATGATTTTGTATCATCAACAACCAGTTTCACTTTAGCTTCTTGTTTAAAATAAGAAGGAAGGTCATTTACATATATCAAGAACAGAAGGGGATCCATTATCGAACCCTGTGGAGCACCTAATGTAGTTTCACGCTAGTTAGACACAGGCGCAAACTTCCGTAAATCACTTAAACTATATAAAGAAACATTTTCTTCCTCCTCTATAAATATCACTTAAACCACTCATAAGCTGTTCCTTTTATACCATAGAATTGTAATTTCCGTAGCCTAATGTCATGGTTCACACAATCAGACGCTTCAGGTAAGTCACAGGAAATTACTATCGGTGGCATTTTATTATTTAAAGACTTCATTATGTGAGCTCTCTCAGTGTAACAGAACTTTTGAAATCCGAACTGTGATTTACTAAGTATCCCATTACTGTCGGCACGACTGACCACTCTTGGGTACATTACTTTTCCTACAGTTTTTTAAAATACTGACATCTGCGGTGCCCATTTTTTATAGAGAGGCTCGATAATGGCATTTTTTAATCTATCTGGGAAAATACCTTGAGTTAGTGGCACATTACGTATGTGGCTCAGAACATCAGCTATAACTGCTCTACATTGCTTTAATATCTTGTTAGAAATGTCATCCACTCCAACAGAACATTTAGTTTTCAAAGTTTTAATGATTTTCCTTATTTCACAAAAGGTTGTCAGGTGAAAATTACTCTGAGAAATATTTCTCAAAACTGAGTTTTCTGTGTATGGCTTGGCTATTTCCTGTGAACTATTATCACCAATTTTTTCGCCTACGCTAAAGGAATGGTTGTTAACTACATTAGCTACTTGTGTATGGTTGAGTAAGATGGTCTCATTCTCTTTAACTGTAATACTACCTACACCAGTGGTTACCTTTCCTGTTTCCCTTCAAACAACATTCCATATTGATTTGATTTTGTTTCCTGAGTTGTTAATTTCTTCTTAACATATATATTTCTTGATTTTATGACTACTTTTCTCAATATGTTACAATAATTTTTATAGTGTAAAATTACTTCTGGGTCTTTATACTTCTTGCTGTCTCACACAGTTTTACTTTTCTTTCTGAAGACACTTTAACACCTATAGTAATCCAAGATTTCTTTGAAAACTCTTTGGTGTTATATTTAGTAATTTTTTTTTGAAACAGTTTTCCAAAACTGATAAACTGGTATAAAGAAATATAGTGCACATATCAATAACCTTTGGCTCACTGTATATATCTTCACAGTTAAAAGATCTTAAGCCTTCTCTGAAGTGCTGTACAGATGCTGGGTTGAGCAACCTTACACTTTTACTTAATGGTTTCTGAACTGAACACGCTGCTATGTTTTTTAAGTTTGTCAATTGTGCATTGAGGTCTGATAATCCATTTATCGCAGAGAAAGCATGTGTTAGTATTACATCCTATTGATGAACAAATACATTATTTATTTGAGTGCTACTGTCTTGAGCTTTACGTGTAAGGAAATTGATTAATGATTCTATGTGATTAATAACACGTCTGGTTCACTTTTCCCGTCAGAATTGCATAGAAAGTTTACATTGAAATCACTACAGATTAATAACATCTTCTTGTGTCTTAAGACAGCATAATACGGAATACTTTTTTTTAATTGTTCCCAAACTCCTAATGGGGACCTGTATGCTGTTGCCAATATAAAAACTACATTATATAGCTGTAGTTCACATGCACAAACTTCAAAGTGCTAACCGACAGAAAATTTCCTTACGTCTATAGTTTTGTATTTATAGCCTTGGAACTCCTCCTTTGTCTATGTTAGATCTGCAAGTGTAAGATGTTAAATTATACTAATTTATAATGACACTTTCCCCCACAGTTACATAGTCTTCAGACAGATGAAGTATATCAATCTAATCATTAATTTTGAGATCATTGAAACACACTTACGGCTCATATATTTTTTATTCCCCTGGTATTTTGATGAAGTAAATTCATACTATCCTAGACTTTATCCCTATTTACGGTACATGAAGCTAGTTTTATTTTATTTTTCTTGATTGTCATCTATGTGGAATATGGCTTTAACCTAAAATCCAGACAGACAACAATCAAGAAAATGGATGTAATGTTGATTTGCAACCATACCACAGTCCTAAGCTCATTCCTTGGCGTTACTGGAGGTGAAGAGTGTATGTTTGTGGCTGTTTAATACTAGTAACTACGGAGGGATTCGAACCCACACCTCAGATAAGAGAAGCTAGCCTGAGTCCTATCAGACACGGAATTTCAGAAGTGTTAGTGTCGTGTTTTTGTCATAATGGAGTACGCAGTACAAGGTACGAGAAGAATTGGCTTCCCCTTGAGCTTTTGTTGTGAATAACTTATTCCTGGTCTAGTAGTCAAGGTCACGCAGGGCGAATGTAGAACCGTGATATCTGACCAATCTTTTTCCTTTCTTCGGTCTGTCTGGTAAGAGCATTAGTCTGACGGAAGGTCAGTGACAGTTCCATTCATTTTCTAAGTCAGTAAAAGAATAATCTTGCGGTAACACGTTTGTGATAGGTCTCTTAGTAGTCTGTCATGGTAGGACCAATTTCAGAACTATTAGCCAGCGGCCGTTTGATGCAGACCAGCGTCCGCCCGAGTTAAAAAAAAAAAAAATGGCTCTGAGCACTATGGGACTTAACATCTCAGGTCATCAGTCCCCTAGGACTTAGAACTACTTAAACCTAACTAACCTAAGGACATCAGGCCCATCCGTGCCCGAGGCAGGATTCGAATCGGCGACCGTAGCGGTCGCGCGGTTCCAGACTGAAGCGCCTAGAACCGCTTGGCCATCCGCGGCCGACCCGTCCGAGTTATCGCCACGCATTGGGCATAGAACGTGTTATCTGCAGCGGACTTTTCTGCACTCGAATTAGCTAGTATGACGTTTTCGTCGTATATGATGTAATGACTTGTTTCAGCTTGCTTCATGGCGATTTTGTATGGCATGTTGCTTTAAGCGAGTTTAGCTACGGTTTTGTTCATGTGTGTAGTATAGATCGTGCTATGATAACTAGAATATTTCCCATTTTTCACGTTATGAGGAGCGTCGTTTATACATTACAAAACAGAATCTAAAGCAGAATAAAATCTAACGTTTGCGACAGCGTGTTGTGATTGTGTTTAATAATATTATGAAAGCAGTGGCGGCAATTCGAAACACCCGCGCCCTGTAAGGAACTGAGGGCTTTCGAGGAACTCAAATTGTATCGTTTCAAGTACACTCGTTTTGAGCTAAATTGATCACCATTCAGGAAAGAGATTTCTGTGATTTAATACGAGGATCAATGGCAATGTATGTGATATTAGGCAGATTTGACGACCCATTAACCTTTGTGTCATACTTGCCTTCAGTAGGCACATTGGAGTTAAAAGAAAGGAAGGATTGTGGTACATCATCTCGTCAAAAACGAGAATAGACCAAAAGCAGAAATCGAGTTGGGAAGGACGAGAAGAAAGTTGGCTGTGCCCTTTCGAACGATTGATCCCTAAATTTGTTGTAATATGTATAAGGAGGTCACTGCAAACCTAACTCAGTGCGGCCTGATGGCGATTTGAAATACTATATAGTAATTTCGTAAGGAGAATAAAGTGGGTAAACCACAACAAACATTATCTCAAATGGTTATCTGTATACGTCAGTAAAATGAATTGTTGGTATACATCTGGTGGCACAGCTAAGATGTTTTGTGCTATGGACTGCTTCCAAGGGATGTTTCCTTCGCAGCTGACATTTATTGCCAACAAATGAGACGCTTGGCAGTCGCAGAGTAACAAATGCGACCTGGAAGACAGCACCAAGGAGAGTGGTTGAGAGACACACCTCTTACACTTCTAATCTGCCATTCTCATGTATTTTCCCCTTATCGATCAACCACCAAGAATGTTAGTTTTGGTTTTCTTTCGAGCATGAGATCCAAAAACTACCTGCGCATTATCGGTTGGTTTTCGATAACGAGTTGGAATATATTGTTGACACTTTATCTGATATTTGTGTATACTTTGTTCAGTAACCTAAGAAAAAACGCTACTAGTATGCACTACACTAACACCGCCGGTGTCTCATCATAATACAATACAGCGTATGGTTGTCTAAGTAAAAAAAAAAGTTCAAATGGCTCTGAGGACTATGGGACTTATCATCTCAGGTCATCAGTCCCCTAGAACTTAGAACTACTTAAACCTAACTAATCTAAGGACATCACACACATCCATGTCCGAGGCAGGATTCGAACCTGCGACCGTAGTAGTCGCTCGGTTGCGGACTGAAGCGACTAGAACCGCTGTCTAAGTTAAACATAAAGTCTTTTGTTATAGTCCAGTAACATTTTTGGACTACAACGTAAATACGTCAATGTGGCTTTGAGGGTGGTTGCTGAATGAAACACAGTTAACAATGTATTCAGTCGTATGATTTCATCAACAGATTCGTGTATTTTCAGTAGCAGTTCCGCAGTGTTTTCTGTTTCTTACTTCTATATCTACATTTTACTGAAAGCAGCAAGTCACCTTATCATGACACCATTTCTAAAGATGTTTTTCTCAGTTCGATATAGCCGTTTGTAGCTCGTCTACAACACACTTGTGTGTCCTCTTTATGGGTATTCCTGGGTGGTATCGGTCTCTATGACGTAGAACTGACCGAACACAAAGAAAAAGTTCACGGAATGGTATTATCACGAAATAGGGGAGATTGTGTCACGGATGTAGTAAACGATTGAAAGTCACTGAAACATGGGCGTTTAACATTGAGACGAGGTGTTTTCACTAAATCCAATGGCCAACCTCCTCCGCTGAAATCCACGATATTTTCGTTACCACAACATACAAAGGAGACCTCACCACTGCGATAAGAGACGTCAGTGCTTGCACTGTAAGGTTCAGTTGTTCATTATTCGCATGCACTTTTTGAGGGCAGAATGGTAGAGAAATAATGTGACACTGTTTCAAAGACCTCCTTTCAAGCACTTAACTGCAGAGAATTCATGCGGATGAAGATGTCAAGGGAGGGGTAACAGGAAGGTGGGAGGGATCTAGCAATGCGGAGGAGTGCAGAAGAATAAAACAAAAGTGTGAAAAGTTTTCAAAGTATTCATTACTTAGAGGTATGCAAAAGTTCGTTTTACCTTTGGACAGAGAGAAAGGGAAGGAATGTTCCAGAACGAAGAATGGATTATAAATAAGGGATTTAGGTTGTGAGAGGACTTGTGGAAGACAGTAAAGAAACAGAAATGAAACAGAAATGCATCGTTACAATGGAAACGGTTACATTTGTCCATAACCTGTTGGGAGAATGGAGTAGAACAGCAACTATGGTGATGATGTAAGACAGGTGAGAGAGAGAGAGAGAGAGAATGGAGCAGAAATTAACAATGAATATATGCAAGACGAAATCGTTTGCATAATTTTGGGAGGACGGAGGGAAAGAGAGAGATGTGTTTGAAATAACACAAAGTATTTTTTAAAGCGTTCATCTAAAGTTATAACTTTGTAACTACCTAGACTGGCTTTAAATGAAATAAAAAGAGATTATTTAATAAGCCATATATTCAAAAGAAACTCATTTCAATTAAAAATGCAGCTCAAAGAAAAACCTAACCCAAATCTTATTTTATCTGTGCTAAATGACCTTCCACTGGCTCCCAGTGAGGAAAACAGAAGAAAAAGACGGCATAAAAAGTTTTAAGGAATCTAATATTTTATCCAGAATAGTACATTATTTTGTACTTCCGTCGTGCGTCTTGAGATTGAATCTATAAAAGCACTCCGTCTTTAGGCCACAAGTGGCCCATCGGGACTATCCGACCGCTGTGTCATCATGAGTTGTGGATGCGGATAGGAGAGGCGTTTGGTCAGCACGCCGCTCTCCCGTTCGTTACGATGGTTTTCTTTGACCACAGCCGCTACTGCTCAGTCGAGTAGCTCCTCAATAGGAGTCACGAGTCTGAGTGCACCCCGAATAATGGCAACAGCACATGGCGGCCTGGATGGTCACCCATCCCAGTGCCGGCCACACCCGACAGCGCGTAACTTCGGTGATCTCACGGGAACGGGTCTATCCACTGCGGCAGGGTCGTTGCCCATAGAATCTATAAGCTGTTCGACATAACACACTGAAGCAGCACCATCCTCCCAGGCTTCAAGAGCGCAACCCCAAAGAGTGTTAACTGTAGTTGGTTGATGTCGTGGCCAGTTCTCTGTTAACACACCTGCGATATAAGCGCACATATTTTCCAAAGGGTACACGTGGCGGCCAGTCTATGACGTTATACCAATCGTGCAGAGCTGCTATTGAACAAAAGGCAGACTTGTGAGTGAGAGAATGGTCCTCTTGCACTACGAACTTCTCTTCTGCTTAGAGCTTTCGCACTGACGTAGCATCACATTTTTTATTTGTGGCCAGACTTCTCGCTGTCGAGAGTTCCTCCTTTCGTTGAGGGCGAGTCCCTTGCGGCTATAAACAACACTTGGACGGTCGTTATTGGTGCCAAAGTCAGTGAAAATGACGTTTTCCCACGAAACACTCTTTTTTTACAGTGGATCGTCATGCACCCAACCCTGCGTCTCACAGCCTTTTGATAATCGTGTCGCCACAGCCAGGGAAGTTGGCCTCTCGCTGCAACTGCTTTACATTCAGAAATGGATTTTCTCTGCTCTTAGACACTAGCTAACTCTCTTCCTGCTGTGAGCTCACTACCGGCCGCAGTGGCCGAGCGGTTCTAGGCGCTTCAGTCTGGAACCGCGCGACGGTTACGGTCGAGGTTCGAATCTGGGCTCGGGCACGGATCTGCATGATGTCCTTAGATTCGTTAGGTTTAAGTAGTTCTAAGTTCTAGGGGACTGATGACCTGAGATGTTAAGTCCCATAGTGCTCAGAGCCATGTGAGCTCCCTCTCCTCCTGAAGTGGGCCAGGTGCTCTGTCTGTAGTGCCTCTTTCAAGGTAGCTGCTCCGCCACTTTGTTTCAGTGGTATGCGCCACTCCATACATTCTGCAGCTTCTCTGATGGAGCATTCACCATCTTCAATAAGAGCGACGGCTCTGTCTCAAGTTGATCTCTCCCAGTGAGCAATTGCAATAAAGAGCCTCATGTATATATCTGCTTGCCCTCTTAGACTCATGCCAGGAGAGAAAGTAGACATATTTACGTAGAAACAACCGGTAGAGATTGCTGCCCTGTTAGAATGTCCCATGCAGGAGGAATCTCGACCCACCAGCTGTGGCTCTCTACTCCGGTCTCGCCTCGGCACCAGGCTGCAGCTGACCAGCCAGCCCATCAGCATTCCAGCCCTGCTGGCACGTAGCTCACGAGCTGCAGCCAGTACAGTGCCAGGCCAGAAATTCATGCTCTCCCCTTGAACAATAAAAGTTTTCGTCTGCCTGCTCAAGTCTGTAGTATACACTAACGCATCTCGAGCTATTTTGTTGTAACATTAACAGGCAAATCTACCTTTTACAGTTCATTCAAATACTAAACAAAATATAAATAATACACTTATGATAAACGTAACAACCACAAAATATTTCAACTGTCTACCAATACTAAGGAAATATAAGCGCTCTGTATTTGACCTGGAGTCTTCTACCAAAATAACTAAACGGAATTTAAAAGTAATCAGTTCTGGTGGCAACTTTGCCACATACACACATCAGAAAATGTTTTGCATCACACCGGTTCCCAGAACTCCTGTAGATATACGTTGACTGTGGATATTGTGTCAGAGACACAGACACTTTGACTGTTCAGAGATGTCACTAAACCCGCTCGAACATGTAATCAATCATGCATGATATGATGTATCATGCAGCGTAACTTGCTGTGACAGTGCGAGAGAGAGAGAGAGACAAAGATATTGTTTATTACTCTGTGGCGGTCAGCTTTTACATAATTATTCTTAGGATATCACAACCAACCACAAACTTTAGGTTGGGTACCAAATGCTAATGCAAAGGAATGGAGAAATTAACCACCAATAATAACTGACGTAACGGAGCAGATATATACTAATAAAGGACAATCGTCAAACTAAACTCGACTGTCAGAAGCCCCGACGGTGCGGTCGAGGAAGTTATGAGGGGCGAAAATTCAAGCGTAAATTTTTTTCGGTACAATGATGGCAGATTATTAATAGAAGAACTTCAGCAGGAGATGATGCCTTGTCAAGAGGAACATATCACTGAACCTGTTGCGAAAATTCAGGCGGCAATTGAAGGCATTACTGTGCAAGTTACTTTCGATACAGGAGCAGCAGTAAATGTCGTTTCTGAGAAGTTATTTCAAAGAATTCTTCAGAAAGCAAATCCACCGATATCTCGTGTTCAATGTTGTAGAATTGTAGGTCCTACTGGTCATAAGTCTTCTCAGGTTAAAGTGCAGACTCAACTCCAGTTAGATATAGGAAATGTAGCTATAAATTGCACGTTCCTTGTAATAGAAAAATTGGTTGAGGACTGTATCCTGAGTATAGATGAATTTAGAGAGAGAAATTGGCATATCGATTTTTCTCTAGGCCGTGCCAGTTTTACAATAATGGATCAGAAACATCAAGAGAGTCTTCTCAGGGAATATAGTACCCATGGAAAGTATTGTCAGTGACGAAAGCTGCAAATGAAGTGTATACATAGCAAATCTGCACGGTATTACCAGATTAATTACTTGCAACCAGTCTTAAACCCTGAAGTTATGGTATATGAAAAGATGCAAGAACTTGAATATTTGCAACAACAGCAAAGAAAGCAATTATATGATCTTCTACAGGAATATCATGAAGTCTTTCAAGAAAGACCTGGTGTAATCAAGGGATACACATGCCATTTAAATGTGGATATTGTGTTAGAGACACAGACACTTTGACTGTTCAGAGATGTCACTAAACCCGTTCGAACATGTAAACAATCACGCATGATATGATGTATCATGCAGCGTAACTTTCTGTGACAGTGCGAGAGAGAGAGAGAGAGAAAGAGAGAGAGAGAGAGAGAGAGAGAGAGAGAGTCAAAGATTATTACTCTGTGGCGCTCAGCGCTCACATAATTATTCTTAGGATATAGAACTTTTGTTCTTCTTAAGAGTAAATTTTAGGAGAAGAGAGCCATTCTTGTGATGTAAAAATCGACGCCACTGCGAGTTTTTGATTCACATTGAAAACTATATGTTTATATGGAAGGAAATCAGTTAATAGAACAATAAAATATTGTTCATTTCAAGAAGGTACGTGTTATAATACACCCAGCGTAGACTTATATAGTGATTTAGTAATAAATACCAGCTTGAGAACAGTTCCGACGGAAGCGTTCAGTTCTAGTGAAATGGTTCGATGTTTTCTTCGGAAAAGAAGTCACGTCATGGATCATTCAAATCCGCAATAGTACCTGGACATTTCTCAGAACTGAAATCAATCTGATTGCTATGCAACAGAGCCCCGAAGAATATTTCAGCGTACTTTGGTTACCACTTCCAGCTCAACACGGTATCTGCAGCATCTGGAGCAGATTTCTACAACAGCGGAAGCGTGTAATCGCTATCAGTTTCACACATCACCCTGTGTACGCTGCATGTATTTACCCATAAAAGTGAACATACAGTTACTCACATACATAGAAAGACAATACAAGGTGGTGTGGGAAACATTTCAGTATAAAGGTCCTGTAGAGCTACTCAGCAATTAGCCTAGTAGTAGTAGTGGTAAACAAAAATATTTCTTTTTTTTTTTTTTTTCAAAGGAGCCATTATAATGAGGAGCTCCTATTAGACGGAAGGAGTCCGACAGCTGACCGGTTCTAGTCATTCCACCAGGAAGGAGGTACATGGCTTGTGTTGTCTGAAGTTCAACCATGCCTAGACGGTCAATACCGCTGTTCGATCGCGTCCGCATTTTTACTTTGTGCCAGGAAGAGCTCTGAACGAGGGAAGTGTCCAGGGGTCTCCGAGTGAGCCAAAGGCATTTGTTCAGATATGGAGAAGATACAGGAACCGTCGATGACGTGCCTCGCTCAGGCTGCTACTACTGCTGTGGATCACCTGTACCTACGGATTATGGCTCGGAGGAAGCCTGACACCAACGCCACCATGTTTAATAATGTTTTTCGTGCAGCCACAGGACGTCGTGTTACGACTCAAACTGTGCCCAGTAGACTGCATGATGCACAACTTCACTACCGACGTCCATCTTTGCAACTACGACACCATGCAGCGCGGTACAGATAGGCATAACAACATTCCGAATAGACCGCTAAGGACTGGTATTACGCTCTCTTCACCCATGAGTGTCGCAAATGCCTTCAGAGACGTGTTTGAAGGCAACCCAGTTAGGCTGAACGCTTTAGACACACTATCCAACGAATGCAGTAAGGTGGAGGTTCCTCTGTTTTGGGGTGGAATTAGGTTGGGTCGACATACGCCCCTGGTGGTCATGAAAGGCGCCGTAACGGTTGTACGGTTCGTAAATGCCGTCCTCCGACCGATAGTGCAACCACACCGGCGGCATATTGGCGAACCATTCGTCTTCATGGACGACAATTCGAGCCCCCATCGTGCACATCTTGTGAATGACTTCCTTCAGGATAACGACATCGCTCTACTAGACCAGTCAGCATGAACCCTTTCGAACATGCCTGGGATAGATTGAAGAGGACTGTTCACGGACGAAGTGGACCATCAACCGCTCTTAGGGATTCACACCGAATCACCGTAGAGCAGTGGGACAACCTGGATCAACAGTACCTTGATGAACTTGTGACAGTATGCCAAGAAGAATACAGGCATCCATCAATGCAAGAGGACGTGCTACGGAGTATGAGAGGCAGCAGTGAACACAGCAATCTGGACCATCACTTCCGAAGGTCACGCTGTATGGTGGTACAACATGTATTGTGTGGTTTTCCATGAGCAATAAAAAGGGTGGAAATGATGTTTACGTTGATCTCTATTCCAATATTCTGTACAGGCTCCGGAAATCTCGGAACCGAGGCGATGTAAACCTCTTTTTGATGTGTGTAATTGTGTAGAAATAGTATACCATTCGTATTTTGAACGCTTGTTAGGTATACTCAGTGTGTCTGAAACAATAAGTTTCCTCCACACAAATTATGTTCTGCAGAAGCACTTCATTTACAATGCAATGATACGCAATTACACTGTAATTCACAGTTACCGTATTAGTAAGTGGAATATTAAATTGCTTTAGCGCTTGCGGAAGAAGGAATCCTATCATCCTTTACCGACGCAATCTTATTTTCCATCGTCACACAGTACTATGTTTCTCTGCTCTGATTTCTGGAGATATTCCACAGGCATCTTTGCGGCCTGGCGTCTGAGAGAATACCAAGAGGCAGCAGCAGACTGTAAAATACACCAGAACAGAGATGATTCTAAATAACATTGTTTAATTAATTAGATATGACTTGAGAGGGATAGAATGACGGATGGTAGCATTCAGTGTAAGGGGATTTAGAAACTAGTCTGTAGTATTATGTGTGGTATACAGAAGTGACTAACTATTACTGAGGTAAGCAGCTTAAAAATGAAATGTTGATAAGAGTGGCCTCCTTGACCACTTCTCCCAATCGGGGACCATGTCGACATTAATAGTTCACAGATGAAACTATCAAAGAGAGAGAAACAACAAGGAATTATAGTTTTGAAGCAAAGATATGTTTAAATACTGATATTGTAGATAGTCTTACTCTGCGTTTGAGTGGGATAACGAGAATAATATCATTTACTTTTATCAGACGACCCAAAATCGCAACAAGCTTCCTCTGTCAAACTTGCTGACAACAGTTAAGGTGTATATTTGTTGTGTACATAGTTCCGCGTCGTCAGCACGTACACAACTTTCCCACTAGACCGCGCCCCGCTAAGCACAACAGTGCAGGCGCAGCACTCGTCCGCCTCCGCACTACGAGATGGCGCTGTCTTAGAGACGGACCAAATTCTGCTTCCGCCGAGCCTTGTATTAGTATGTAACGCACCCAATGAGATTACTGCTAATGTAGAACCTTTTCTCCTCGCGGATCACACTCGCGCAGTGATACCGGAATTCGCGAGGTATTATAACGAGTGTACAGGCCTCTGATCAGTCAGTCTGCCTTAGTCTGTATGAGTCTGCATTAGTCTGCACCAGTCTGTACCAGTCTGCAGTCTGCATTAGTCTGTAGTCAAGTTTCAGTCTGCGCCTAATAAGATTACCATATTCCTGTATATAGCCACGAAGATAAATGACTAGACACGTTGTCAAGTATCAGAGATATGTGAGAATAAGATGATCGTACCAAGACCAAAGGAACTTCACATTGTCAACTGTAAACAGCATCCAGAATCAAGTTATGTAATGTCTATGATTTTTATTATTTTAATAAATGTGTGTGAAAATTAACCAAGTTCTGTTTAAAGTTGGTCACCGTCAATCTGCTACTCTAAGCGTGCAAGTGGCATTTCTATCGTCTGACCTCATGGCAGAAGATAAACACGCCGCGATAAAACCACGAGACATATTGCTGACACTCGCCTACTTCGTTAGAGCGACAAGTCTAATAATCTGATGGTGTGTGTATCGAAGGTCTTACAGTACGCACACCACAATATTAGAGTAAGTCTGACCACTTCCTGGAAGGCAACAGAACAGTTCAGTGCAAAAAATATGACACAGCTTTATTTTTGCAATGGCCGCTTTACCCAACCTCCCCTACTTAACATTAGAGGCCTGTGTTAATATTTCCCCGTTCTGAATTTTGTTTTATTTCCGTGTAGCGATGTAAACTGCCTTTTTACAGTCAATACTTCACGTAAATGTGGAATATTGTCTTCTCTGTACAATGATTTCGGTAAACATCGAGACTTTTTGAAATGTACGACAATTTACCTTAGACGAAAAAGGTGACTGTTTATAGCGCAGTGTTCTGCTGTAACTGTAACTAAATGTAATGAAAAGACAAACATATAAATGGGAACTAGTAATTTTTTAAAATTAACACAGTCGTCGGAGAAATCATACTTTAGGTTCTTGCTACGTACAGAAGCTACCTCTGAGACGTACACATTGGACAACACTTACGACGCAACTTAAGACCTTGACCAACTATATTTCTCACTTTAATATTCTACTTAATGATATACAGTTGAACTTCTCCATATGAAGAATGAATTCTAGTGTCAGAAAAAAGGGTATACTATCATAATTGGAAACTACAATAGCATCACAAATTCAGTGATCTATCGTAAGAACATTCTCTTCAACCATTAACTCTTTAGTTACATTCAGTGTTAGAAATGTTTTAAGTAACAGACAACAGAAGATTCCCATCAGTCATACAGTGGTTCATGAAGTCGGATGGATGATAAAAGTAAACTAATTCTTTCCTTTTTCGAACATTATACTACACAATACTGACACAATTATTTACTGTAATTCAAACAATAAATGACACAATTTACGGACGACGTAGTAATGCTGTTGTTCAGTGTGTATATTTTTGGTTTCATCAGATATCATATTCCACATCACAACAAATCAAACTGCACAAGGAAGAAACTAATAATAATTTATAGCTGCACCCTAACATCTTGAGGAAAGCGACTAATTACATTAAACGAATCGTTATTGTCCTCGTTTTCCCGATAAAAGCAATCTCAAGATTTCATCGGCCTCCTAACTGATACCATCACACTCTGTTATAGCAATTAACTAATGTGAACGAAAACCTGGCCAGCTGTTCGATACTCAGATCGTCTTGAAGCGGTTGTTTATCCATAACGTAAGTACTTCCAAAATATATATTTCCTTTTTCTTTATAATGTAATGGTAAAGAATTTGTCGTCTAGTCTTAATAAAAGAAGAAATTTCAGACATTTCCTCTAATTTTATTCTCTTATTAGAATCAAATGAATGATTTATCTTTTGAAGGTACTGGGGTCTTTGGGTAGGTCCTTGAAACCACAACATGGAACGTAAACATAACGTACAAAAAGCAATTGGTTAAAGTGTCCACCCTTTTTTCTGTTTAATGTAAGAGAAACAAATTGCCATTAGCCAATAACAATGGTGTTACACTAACGTTAATGCGTAATATTATGGGCACACAGTCGATATCTAAGTTTCTCTTTTGTATCTTGTGCAGTTTTGTCACCACGCAACTGCGTTGCACTCAAGAATAATCGTTTAAAAAACTATAAATTTTTCAGTATGTACAAAGGTTTTATTGAACTGTAAACACGAAATTCTCTCTCCATCATGCAGGAACGATTCCTTTTTTCTCGTTCATCAGGCTTCTGACTGGATTGATAGTGCCCGCCACGAATTCCTCTCCTCCAGTAACTTCTTCATCTTGAAGTAATACTTCCACCTGTGTCCACAAACATTAGTTCGATGAATTCAAATTTTGTCTTTCCCTACAGTCTCTACCCTTCTCAAGTCCTTGTAGTACAATAGAGCTCATTCACTGACGTCATCTGTCGACCTAATTTTCAGCATTGTTCTGAAGCACCGTGTCACAAATGCTCCGAATCTTTTGTTCTTGTTTCCCCACTGTCCATGATCCATTACCCCACAACGCTGTGCTCCAAATGTTCATTCAAAAAATTTTCTTATTCAAATTAAGGCAATTTTTGAAAGCAGTTGACTTATCTTGGCCAGGAATGCCCTTTTCACCTGTGTTAGTCGCCTTTTTGTGTCCTCCTTGCTAGGTCTGTCATGGATTATTGTTGCTTCAAAGATAGCAGAATTCCTTAACCTCGTCTGCTTCGTAACCACCAGTTTTGATGTTACGCATCTCGGTTTAGCCGGCCGCTGTGACCGAGCGGTTTTAGGGGCTTCAGTCCGGAACCGCGTTGTTACTACGGTCTCTGGTTCGAATCCTGCCTCGGGCATGGATGTGTGTGCTGACCTTAGGTTAGTTAGGCTTAAGTAGTTCTAAGTCTAGGGGACTGATGTCCTCAGTCCCACAGTGCTTAAAGCCATTTGAACTATTTTGAACCACCTCGGTTTTCCGTCTCTGTTATTTTCATTTACTTTGCCTTTTTTTTCCTTTACCGCTGTATCCACAACCTGTACTCATTAGACTGTCCATTGCTTTTAACAGATCTTGTAAGTCTTCTTACTTTCCTATGCCCACATTTTACCATATTTCTCTTCACGAAAACGCTCTGCAATATTTGAATGAATGCGTGATTGAGTATTTGTAAGTAGAGAATCGACGTAATTTTTCTTCTCTCTTATTTGTAGTGTATCTCTAATTATCAGTTGACTCATTTTTTACATCTGGCACATGGCCTGAACTGACCGTTGGCAATAAGCTTCCGTCTGCTTTTAAGAAGTACATCCTTTCACTGACAATCTTAGAGCACTCATGGGAAGCTCTGATACGTTACATTTAGCTTTCTGTACGAATATAGTCAGAATCGTTTCGGTGGGAACAAGTCACAAAGGTAATGGAGGTTTCCCAGCACCTGCCGGATTTGGTTAAAGGCTGGCCCCGCCAGTGCGTTTTCTCGTTGGTCGCACCAGTCATAGCAGGGCAGAGGTAGCTTTCCAAAACCTTTGGCGAACACATAGAAGCTGTGCCCATGAACTGAGGAAAACGTGCTTTTGTGAGCACTCCTAGCAGAATGAGTACCATGATCGATTTCTAATTCTGTGTGTGATAACATTCATGAGTATTCTCTGGGTTTCAAAGAATGACTTTTTGGTGTCTGGTTACCGATCATGTTGCGATGGCACAGTTTTCTCTTAAGTCTTGGAACATCACGACTGTAGGTAAGCCATGAAGACTTCAGTAGTTTGAGAATCAGCGGTGATTATTAGAACCTCCGTCACTACAGGGATCTCAGTCTCTGGACCTATATTCATTGACATGCTTTTATCCATTAGTTGTCTTCTTTTTGATGTAGCTTTGCTTGATTAACAGACGTAAATGTGAGGATTTCGGAAATATTTGGGACTTATTACGTCCCCAAGTGTATCTACGTTAGCATCGTGCTCACATATGTTGAATGTTCATCCTTCCCATCCCCTGCCTCTTAATGAACCATAACGATAATTTTATCTTCTGTTGATACTTGCTGATTCAACTGAGAAAATTTATGTTGTTAGGCAGGCAAGAAAGGAAGTATGGAAGACCCTGGGACACGAAGGTGTCGCAATCTTACTACCCTCTTCAACAGAATCATAGGTGAAGATATGCTCCCGGTAGTCTGGACAACTAGTGTCACTCTGAAAATCTGGAAGCGGAAAGGTGATGTGACAGAATGCTCGCAGTATCCATCAGATCAACTCCATTGCCACACCATGAAGATCTGTGAGCGTGTTGTTGACTCCAGTATCAGCGCAGTTGTTTCTATCACCCCAAATCAATGCGTGTGTGAGCCGTGACGCCATTGAGTCAGTAGACCTGTCTGGTGCCACTGACTCAGGTGTAGTATCGACTATCCTTCTTGCGACCCCCACTATCAATATCTGTGAGGAAGAGTTGGTCTCTGTGGGTTGTGTCCTTAGAAGGTCTTTCCTTGTCGTTATATATACCGGGTTCGCTGGCCCGAGAAGGAGGCACGAAGTTTTTGGATTGGCGGGAGCGTCGCGACAAGAGGTGGTCACGAGGTCCGAGCGGACGAAGCCACAAGCTGGGTAAGGAGGGCCTGCGTAGAGCGAAGCGTCGACCACAAGCAGCAGGCCGACCTCCCGTCCTTTGGTTGGCAACATTCGTGTCGGACGACCGCTCGTGGCCTGGTGCCCTCTTCCACTTGGCTTTCATCGGCTCCACTCAGTAACCGCTGCGACGCATCGTGGATCCATGGGACTGCTTGCTGATAAAGGCGAGTAACATTCTGTAATCCTCGGGGTGATTTGTTTCATTGTCTGCCTGCTCTCATTATTTTCTGGTTGGTGCCTAACCCTCAGAGTTTTACTAGGGCGGCTCTTTGGTCGTCAACAGAGGCAGTAGTATTGTACTAAGACATTAGTTATCGTTTGAAAATTTCTCCAGCTATTATATTACCTTCCCTTTCTGGTTTGTACCCGATCATTAATGTTCTAATTAATCAGCTCTTGCTCGTAAATACATCCGGAACAATTGTACTATGGTACAGGTTACCGTTAAAGAAAAGAGGGACTTTGCAGTTACATTTAGCTGTTAATCGGTTCGATTCTTTCATTGTAATTACATTTCTCAGTCATTAGTTACAATCTGAACAACCTGTTGCATCATCCTGTTCGCTTCTGTGTTTGAAAGACCGAGTCATTTCGGTGTATTTTAGCTGCATCTTGTGGTTCTACCGAGTGAGTTGTCTTGTAATAAGGTTTCACAAGTAATGTTTTAAGATGTTCCTTCAGAGCGGTCTTAGTAACTGGCAATCAATGTAACTTTGTAAATGTTAACAGCCAACTGTCACCAAGGCTTAGATTAAAATAAAATAGTCAGAGGGGACGGGTTGGGATCCAGTAGCACCTTGGTTGCCAATTGAAACTAGCAGGTGGGTTGCGTTGAAAAAATTGGCTCTGAGCAGACTTAACATTTGAGGTCATCAGTGCCCTAGACTTAGAACTACTTAAACCTAACTAACCTAAGGAGATCACACACATCCATGCCCGAAGCAGGATTCGAACCTGCGACCGTAGCGGTCGCGCGGATCCAGACTGTAGCGCCTAGAACCGCTCGGTCACAGCGGTCGTCGCGGCCTATCATGCTTAAGGTGCAGTTACTCACGGAGGTCCAGTGTCGGTTGTGGTTATCGTATGGCAGCGAAACTTGGCAGATGTGTTACTGCATTCACGTGAAACAGATTTATGCTAGGAAATATCAGTTCAGATTTTGGCCAACCGGTGCAAATTTGCCAGTGTACTGCGTCTCGTCGAACCATCCGACGTTCATATCGAAGAAATTGTTAAGCAGCAGTTAATAATAAATCAATGTTGTGCCCTTCTCAGCTGTTTAACTTTTTCTGCCCAGACGACATTCCTAATCGATTACATATGGAATCATTTCTATACGTCATTCTTGTATTCATAGCGCTAGATTTGAACCTGGTGGCCAAAATTGAGAAAAATTTTCTCTAGAGCAAATTGATTTCGCATTAACATGTTAGAATACCTAATACGTTGCACTACTATACGATAATTAAAGCCTTCAACGAACCTCTGTGAGTAGTTGCACTTTTGTTATAACCACTTGGTAGTTACGGCAAAGACAGTTTTTACAAACTTGTCGTGTGCAGATTAAGTAACGGAAGATTTATTCCTCATTTCGGTCATCAGTCTTTAGATTTATTCGATGCAATCAGCCTGGAATTCCTTACTGAACAACATACTGGAAACTGACGATCGAAAATACTATGACCTCTGCCCAAGGCGAGACTGAATGCTGCCTGGTGAACCTGCATGCACGTGGTGCCATAAGAAATTATGTAACTGGAGCAGAGATGAACGAGTAATCGTTATAGCGACGATACTTGCAACAAATGGGTAAATAAACTGACATCAGCGACTTTGACCAAGGGCATGTTGTTATAGTTCGCCAGCAGTGAGTAGCGAGGCTGGTCGGCTGTGACTTGCTTCAGTCGTAGGTATCTGAAGTAAGTGATTGAATGTCACTGAAAACACGAGTATGAGACAAAGTGTGTTATCACAGAACATAGAAACTCACGTACAGCCATCCAGATTTAGGTTTCCTGTGATTTCTCTAAATCTCTCGAGACAAGTACTAGGATGTTTCCTTTGAAAGGGTGCAGTCGTTTTCCTTCCCCACCCTCCACACAAACCAAGCATGTGCTCACTCCCTAATGACCTCGATTTCGACAGGATGTTAACTCAAGCTTCCATCCCTCCAAAGACCATGGAGGCTGGAGGTTGATGGTTCCCTTCCCAGTAAAGCACGATGGAGATGTGGAAGATCTGATGGGAGAGTATAATCCTCATGCAAGCACACAGTCTAGCGTGCATTGTTAAACATGCGTCTCTGCAGCAGTCACTCTCCGCGCATTTTGATGCAGATCTAACAACATAGTTGATCACATCTGCTGTGTGGCACCGAGATGTAATTGTATATCAATGGAAATGTGTCAGCTGACTGGATTAATCATGTTTCTTGGTACACTAGATCGACAGCTGTATCAGCGTATTCCATCATCCAGGAAAATGGCTGTTGGAGTCACACATTGTGCCATGGACACTTACCACGTAACATTTTACTATGGGGCAAGTTCTCCTGGGCTTCCACGGGACATGGCACCATGACAACTGAGTACCACGTGATTATTGCCGACCACTTCCATTGCTTCATGCAATAGCAATTACCAGCTAAATAAATGTCCATGTCACAAACAGCGATCGTGTTACAGTGGTCTGAGGAACATGAAGCAGAACTCGTGTCAATGTCTGGGACAGAAAATTTACTTAATCTGAGTCGAATAGCACACATCTGCCGCCCGGTGTGGCTGAGCGGTTCTAGGCGCTTCAGTCTGGAACCGCGCGACTGCTACGGTCGCGGGTTCAAATCCTGCCTCGGGCATGGATGTGAGTGATATCCTTAGGTAAGTTAGGTTTAAGTAGTTCTAAGTTCTATGGGACTGATGACCTCAGATGTTAAGTCCCATTGTGCTCAGAGCCATTTGAAGCACACATGTGGCATGCTGTTGGGGGCATTGTCCATGACCTACACCCTCTGTATCCAATTTGCTGAAACTGCTTGACATTTGCGTAGACATTTGGTGATACATACTTCTGGAACCGGCAAAGCACTTGCAGAATAGGCCATACATAACTACTGCAGTATTGAGTGCTGAAAATGGATCAACATGCTACTAAGCAGGTGGTAATACTGCTTTGGCACATTAGCAGTAGGGAAATAAAGGTGAAGTGTTATCAGTCCGCACTGTTGCCAAATTTACTCGAGATGGCAGTTCTCATGGGGGTTCCACCCACATCCTCTCCCTGGTTGCAAATGTGGCAATAAGACGTGGTATCACCACCCCCACTCCTTCCTCCTCTTCAACTTCCCCTCCCCACCCGCACTCCACCCCCTCCCATACCCCACTTCCCATCCCCTTCTCCACTTCTCCTCCCATATCCCACTTTTGAATTGGTGGGAAAAAGCGTCAGTCAGTGCTGAGTTACTTGGGAGGAAAGATATAAGGTACAGCCTTTATTTACTGTAGTGGTAAGTGTGTTTCTGGTAGTGTTACCCTACTTATGAACCATTTCACAACTGCCCCCACACTTGATCCCCTCCCTGCTCCCACTTTTTCGAACACACGTGTATGCATGTTCTCATCAAAGTCTGAAGACCCACTGTTCTAGCCCATGACAGACTGTGCTTGAAAGTATCCAGGTCCTCCCCCTGCCCATTCTTATCAGCTGTTGGGAGTGGAAGGTATTGTCATTATAGTAGGAGGGAAATGTGTTCAATCGGTGAGATGTTGGTGTTGGTCGGAGAGGAGTTTAATCACTGCATTATCTGTAAGCAAACAGCTGAGCACTGCATCCTCAGCCTTCTACAAAAGGAATGGAAGCAGGTGATAATGGACGAGTGTAATGAGAATACTTTTTGGGAAATAATGGTGATGCTGTGGGATAGAATAAAGATGCTTTTCACAGCGCATATAAACTATGGTCTGTGCTAGAGGTGATTGTGTTTTTTGAAATTGCTGATCAATCCACAGTGCAGGCGACTAGTTCCCACCCCTGCCGCAGCCCTCAGGCGCCGATATTTACTGATAGCATGTGTCTGGCTGTTTATTGTTGGAGCTCACTACAGATGCCTCCCGCTGCGTTACTGCACGCCCTATACGACAAACACTCGGCAGCCCTTGTGCTCCCTTTATTTCTCATCAATTTCATCCTGGTCCACTACCCCTGAGAGGTTACCTTGGTGTAGCTTCTGAGGATTTGTACACAGATACATGGTAAGAAGAATAGGACAGTAAATTGTCACTCAAGTGTAGGAAGAGCTGTCTCCTACCGAACAACAAGTGAAATAGCTGCTCAGAAGCTTGTACACAGTTACATGGTAAGACGGGACGATGGCAAACTATCAATGAGTTGTAGGAAGAGTTGCCTCCTACCTATCGACAAGTGTACTGAAGTTGAGGAAAGTGTTCACAGACACATGAAAAGAAGGGATACGACAGCAAGCTATCACTGACATGTAGGAAGGCCACTACTCGCTACCACAGCTGATGGAAAATACTTCACTGCTCTGGTAACATGAAAAATTCACCACTCATAAACAACAGACCATAATACAACACATTCACTGAGAATTGAGGCAAATCGTTGCAATAACACAACCACTCCAAAAACTAACCACAAACGATCTTGCCGTGAGAGGGTGATGGTAGCTGCACATATGTGGTTACAGATGAAGCAGTTAGAACCAACCTCTCCTCCTACCGACCCACCTCTGTGCCTCTCCTCCCCCGCCCCTGTAGGTAATGATACCGGTTTTCTAGACCTGTTCTAGCCTGTCAGTGACATACTGTTTCTGGTCTGCAGAAATCAGTCACAGACAAAAAAACTTAAGAATAGGCCTTTTCGTGCAAGCCGTTAAAGGTATTTCTCGGAAAGACTGGCGCTCCTGCAGCAACAGCGAAATTCCCAGCTATCATCACAGATAAAGAACAATGGTCAACAGTAAAAAAGGTTGTGGATTCTCCAGCACAGTCTGAAAGTGGTCCCCAGAAAAGTAAAATCAGGCTAATGTAGGAAAAACATTGAAACAATATGTCCAGTGTACATGAAATACAAATGGCTATTTACACAAGTCATCTCAGCGTGTGCCGATCCGCCATCTCCCCGGACTGGTGCATAGCAGTGTCCGCCACTGGATGTGGCTATAATCTCTTAATTCAAACTGTCCAAGGGCTGGCTGACTGTTGGAGGTTTCAGACGTTCCACTGTACCGAAAGACAGTTTTGTGTGTTTCTGCGTGTTCTTGCATACAGGGAAGGATCAGATATTCCACTCGCCTCACAGCATGTCGTCTTTAGGAACATTCTTCTGAGTGAAAAGCTTGTTGACAACACACTAGGTCAATTTGCGGGTGGTTGGAAACTGCTGCAGAGAGAATGCACACACACAAGCAGTGAGGGATGTTAGTGTTGAAAGGGTGGTGTTCCTGCTGTACAGATGGTGGATGAATATACTGTGGAGGAACTTTACACAGCTTACTTGCTCCTCGTAGAGTAACACATTATGCATCTGCCTAAAGTGTTGCTATTCCTAAGAGCTCAACTGCAGTAAAGTCAGCTCATTTACTTACAAAATTGACTGAGTAATCACAAACACTCACTTGTTGCGTGAAGTATTGCCATAATGTATTCCCTAGACGAGAATCTCATGCTTGCTGTAACGAATATTGTGCCGACAGACCTCATCTCACATCGTGTAAAGGGTGTAGTCCTACACTTTTAAAACGAATGGGTCAAATGGCTCTGAGCACTATGGGACTTAACGTCTGAGGTCATCAGTCTCCTAGAACTTAGAACTACTTAAACCTAACTAACCTAAGGACATCACACACATCCATGCCCGAGGCAGGACTCGAACCTGCGACCGTAGCGGTCGCGCGGATCCAGACTGAAGCGCCTAGAGCCGCACAGCCACAAAAACGAATACTATGACGGTGCAAATAGTGAGTATAGTACTAAAATCAATTAAATTTCCAGTTAAATAAGTGCAAACTCACTCATGGTATGAAATTATGCTTGCTGCAATGAATATTGAAGCGTGAACATTTGCGTTGAATGTACTACGAAATAAGCTCTTAACACCATTCAAGGGCCCTTAAACATTTATTCAGTAAGCAAGCTCCACACACTAGAAGACTTCGCCAATGTCGTAATGCTAGAAGGACCAAACAATAACACGATAACCAATATTGAACAAATATTCCGTGATGAATAGACGTGCTTTTCTTGTGAGTGGTATTGGTGCGTCTTAGGAGCAACTATATATATATATATATATATATATATATATATATATATATATATATATATATATATATATATATATATATATATAAAGGACAGCAGCGTCTTTGTTCCGCTGTGAGTGCACACCAGCCTTGATTCTACAGGAAGACGAAACAGATATTTTCTGTGTCGATTTTCATGTTAAAACTATATGTCGTTTTATAAATCATGATTGTGAGTACACTATAGAGGTACAGTGTTACTTCCTATAATTCATTGAAAACTACAGCCTTTTATTAGCAGCTGCAAATACCGCTTTGTTCGTTGACTGTGATCATATTAATCAGTCAGTGGAACGTGCAGAATCGTGCTGCCAGAAAATAGGACGCTACATGGTGTAAGGTCGTAACAAAGTGATGCACCTTACCGAATTTATAAAGTGATGACATGTTCACAGGGTTGTAGGTGATGCTCGACGGAGAATGATCACGTACAACAAATGTTGTGGTATGTGAGGGATCACTCACAATCTAGCGTTAGCTTGGGCTTTAGACTGTGATAGTAAGAAATGCACAAAATTGTACGACTAATATAATGTATCTCTAACAGAAAAGATGTTTACGATGGAAACACGACTTTCCTTTCAACCGTACGCTTGTGTTGGAGATGTCTTTTTAATGATTACCAACCCAATTGATGTCTCATATCCATGGCATATTCGGCCCTGTTTCGAAAAGAGCTGTCCCTTCTTTGAAATTTTTGTAGCCTCTTTCCTAAGTATCTCATCGGTCTCTCTGTACCTCGTACTTGTTCCTTAGTCTTTGACCCCACTCCCTGCAGCACTGCCTATGTGATCGTTCCAATCTGATTTACTCAGTGACCAGATGTCAGGACGCACTATATCTGCCACCTTCTACGTCTTGTGGAAGACAAGAGTGGGCTGAGTTAATGTGACTGGACGGTGCGTTATCTACTCGGTGGAAATGAAAGAATTTTCATAGATTCGCTGATCGTGTACACGGCGTACGGCCACCGTTAAACGGCGCTGCCTCCCGCAACACCAGACAGTACACAATGGCAGTGTGAGAAATTACGGTAGTTTCTCTAATTGTTGAATTTGGAAGACTTGGCATCATAAGGAAACTGGAAGAAGGACGGCGGGTTTGCTACTGCTCACAGCAATCTACCGGTACTACAGTCCGAAGCGGTGACCTCTGCATTGTGCAAGAACCCCACCTGAAACCGCATTTAAAAGGATGCAGCTGCACAGGATATCTGCGTGGCAGGGGATTCCGATCACCTGTACTTCGCTTTTTGTCGATAGCTAAACCGCTTGCGAAGAGGTGAGGAGCATTGGGACCGGGATCGTGTGCGCTTCACAGGTGACAGCCGTGTAGTATTGGTGAAAGCTGGAAACGCATTATGCACCCAGAAACATTGTCTTTTTTTGGTGCTATGGTATCAGCGGACATGACCACAAATTCCTTGGATAACGTCAACACTACTGTGACACTGTACGTCTTTCAAAGCTAAAACGCATAACAACTTGTACAGGCACTCTTGTCACGAAACGATATTCGGCGTGAAATAAATCTCGTCAACCACAGACGGTATATAGGACATCATCCATTGTCAGTCTCGCTGGTGAAGGAATGGAATGATTTATCAGAAGAAGAATTTCCTATCACTACTGCAAGCAGTTGTAGAGCGTGCATCACCATTTGACTACCTTAGGTCATATTTTCTAAGCTTGTAAGTACTGACGCAAATACATTACCTGCCATTAAAATTGCTACACCAAGAAGAAATGCATATGATAAACGGGTATTCATTGGACAAATATATTATACTAGAACTAACATGTGATTACATTTTCACGAAATTTGGGTGCATATATCCTGAGAAATCAGTACCCAGAACAACGACCTCTGGCCGTAATAACGGCCTCGATACGTCTGGGCATTGAGTCAAACAGAGCTTGGATGGCGTGTACAGGTACAGCTGCCCATGCAGCTTCAACACGATACCACAGTTCATCAAGAGTACTGACTGGCGTATTGTGACGAGCCAGTTGCTCGGCCACCATTGACCAGACGTTTTCAATAGGTGAGAGATCTGGATAATGTGATGGCCAGGGCAGCAGTCGAACATTTTCTGTATCCAGAAAGGCCCGGACAGAACCTGCAACATGCGGTCGTGCATTATCCTGCTGAAATATAGGGATTCACAGGGATCGAATGAAAGGTAGAGCCACGGGTCGTAACACATCTGAAATGTAACGTCCACTCCTCAAAGTACCGTCAATGCGAACAAGAGGTGACCGAGACGTGTAACCAATGGCACCCCATACCATCACGCCGGGTGATACGCCAGTATGGCGATGACGAATACACGCTTCCAATGTGCGTTCACCGCGATGTCGCCAAACACCGATGCGCCATCATGATGCTGTAAACAGGACCTGGATTCATCTGAAAAAATTACGTTTTCCCATTCGTGCACCCTGGTTCGTCGTTGAGTACACCATCGCAGGCGCTCCTGTCTGTGATGCAGCGTCAAGGGTAACCGCAGCCACGGTCTCCGAGCTGATAGTCCTGCAAACGTCGTAGAACTGTTCTTGCAGATGGTTGTTGTCTTGCAAACGTCCCCATTGTAAATATACAGCTGTAACACCTACACCATGGTATGGACACCGAAGGAAACTTGCACTGTTCTCATTCCAATGCCGTGACTACCGTTCTGCAAAAATTTGGTGCCAAGCAGAACAGCAAAACTCCTATAAATTACAGGAGCGTATCTGGCATTGAGATCAGACGAGTGGTAAAGGAGTGATCCTCATACGACATGGGCAATGATCGGTGTGTGTGTGTGTGTGTGTGTGTGTGTGTGTGTGTGTGTGTGTGTGAGTGTGAGTTGTGTGTGTGTGTGTGTGTGTGTGTGTGTGTGTGTATGTATGTATGAGTGCGTGAGTGTGCGTGTGTGTGTGTGTGTGTGTATGTGTGTGGTTTGATAGAGTTCTAAAATGCAATATAACGCGTTAAAGTGCGGTTTACGAACTTCGACTGGACGAAACACACATTTACTGTGCCGGTGTCACTATTCGTGACACAAAGATGGCGCTGCACTCAAAGTGAAATAGGAAGAGGATACGATCATTTTTTTTATCTGTGACGAAGTTATTCACACTACGCATTTTCTTTCCTGAGTTGGAGATCTGCGAATCCTGTAAAATCTCCTACATCAGCAGGTAGCGTACAAACATGATAGATTGTACTGTACATTATTATGACAGTCCATGTAACTGTTACTGAACAATGCGATCATATTTAAGGTGACACACACACACACACACACACACACACACACACACACACACACACACTCACGCGCGCGCGCGCGCGCTTGCACGCTAGCGACCATGTTATGACTGGAACTGCAGAAGATGCTAGGTATGTAAGAGAAGAAAAATATGTTTATCTTTTTTAATCTATTTTTATTATTTCTCAAATTTTTATAACATCATCCTCTACACCATAGGGTATTATACTCGACATCGGTGCCGGTGGTGGTAAGGGCGATCAGGGGAGTCTGATATCGGGAGTGGTGGCGTCGGTGAGTGGAGGCTATCATCGAGTGGCAGTGGGTACCATCACGGTGGTGGTGGTGGTGATTTTGTTGAATCGGGTATCGGTCTCAGTGGCTGAGGACTATCTGACATTCCACTTGCAAATAATGATAACTGTTTACAAGAGTTACCTGCAAATATTTTGCTTATGATAATTACATCAAGACATAGTACTTCACATTCAATTCCCACAGGATAAAAGCAAATGAAACTATCTTGGTGGCTGGTCATCTCATATGAAGTCTGTGCCGCGAATCCTCGGTCTTATTATGCTACCGACCGAGCCAACTCTGTATTTTCTTGACACGCTGCCTCGGCAAGGGATCCTCGGCTACAGTGCATTTCTCTGGTTACGTCTCTATGAGCCATATCTCACTCAGTTCACTTTACCTCATGAAAACATGGACCAATTCAGTTTATCGCATCATATAGTCCTTATCTGCTTGAATATATAACCTACTTTAACCGTAATATAAATGAATTTCAAAATATGTGCAGCGCAATGGAGCACCTCTATAGGTTTGTATGGGAGAACAAAGTTCACACAGGATTTACACAACCAGCACCTCATTGAATCACTAATCTGAGAGTCGAACTTACGCTCATCCACCCCGTTACCATCATTCTTACTGCTTCCATAGAACATCGCACCTCAACGGATTATTGATACGTAGCTTTCAGATGCACTATGTGGGGTCTTGCCCGCACGTCGCTGATTGGGTGTCTACGGGATGCAGCGTTCTGGGAATGCTATACAACAGTTTCAAACAAATAAGATTAGTAGTTTTATTTCCATAAAGCAAACTGACAATACTTAACTGTCTTTACAGCAAATATCGCTAGCGAGAGGCGACGTGAAAACAGTACAGTACTTGGTATACACAGAGTCCAAGGAAACACTTGATACTGAAAGCGTGGCACTAATCACGTTGCACACTCGGGTCGATCATGTGCGGCTCACAGTCAGACTAGCAGGAGCTGCGTTTAATGCAGCTTGTGCATGGGGCGGGCCTGGCATGGCGCGGTGTGTTCTGCGCACCATTGGCCGCCGTTTCTTCACTCCCTTCTCTGGTCTTTCGTTTCGCATCTTCGTTACGGCGTTTGTGGTTACGCCAGAACGCAGTAGGGAAAAAATATTGTCTACTACGCATGAAATACGTAAACAGAATGCCAGTTGCTCTTTCACAATGCATCCGACACTACCTTATACATTGAAATATGATTTATGTAATTCACAGTCATAAAACGATGTCGACACAGAAATTTGTTTCTATATGTGGTAATTCATAAAGATTTAATTGGTGTGTGTGGCGCTATTTACTATATTAGAAGACCCTTCGGGGGTACCTAACTTTGACGTCTCGGTTACAACATTGGCTTCCGATGTCTGTGACAGAAAACCGTGTGTGGCAAAGTAATAATATGCAATCACTCACTGGGTTACACAGCCTCAGAGCATTCAGAACTCAGATCACACCTCATCCCTAAGCACAGGATTGATTTGCTAACGTATCTGCTACGCCGTTGACACTGAGTCCATCTGTGATAACTCCTCTTTAAATCGTCGAACCTCCAGAAACTTCTCAATACCACTGAATGAATCGTTACACAAAGAAGGGGATTGAAATCAAGCTATCTGATATGACTAAGGATGAGCTACAGTGCAATTATAGGGAGGTAATAAAATAGTCTGCATAAGGTCCTCTGGAACTCTAACTATCCGAACAACTCTGCAAAGACAGAGACTGTCAGTATAAGGCCGAAATAAAAAAAAAAATACACACTGCGAAATCGACACACAGCTCATCTGCATGACGAGATGTATTTTCATCCTAGCAGAAAGCGTGCGAGATTAAATTCTGTGGTACTCAACATGATTATGTACTTATGTTCAACCCACTCCACTTCCTTCTCTTCCGTCTCCTCCTTCTCCTCCTCTTATTCCACCTCCTCCTCCCGCCACTCGATCGCGTTGAGGAGATCATCTATTTCAATCAGGATCTCGTGCTCTGCGGGTAACAAAAGATTTATTGCTTATATCGTTAAACTTGTTGATGGATTTGTGATTTGAAGTGTTGACAAGTATTTTCAGCTGCACAGAAAGCACTTTAATTACACACACACACACACACACACACACACACACACACACACACAAACGGTTTAGTGGTAAACACTATGGTGTACTCCATCTCACCATCCACCACCACCTGTGGCAACTCGCCTGCAGATACCAAAGGAAAAAGAAATTACATCACTGGGAGTTATTGGCTTATGGTTCGAATGGCTCTGAGCACTATGGGACTTAACTGCAGTGGTCATCAGTCCCCTAGAACTTGGAGCTATTTAAACCTAACTAACCTAAGGCAGGATTCGAACCTGTGACCGTAGCGGTCGCGCGGTTCCAGACGGTAGCGCCTAGAACCACTCGGCCACTTCGACCGGCTGGGAGTTATTAATCCAAAATTGTATCTGCTGACTGCAGCTACGCAACGACTTCATCACATGCTTCCGTTAAATTCCTTTGTGTTCACTGGTGTGTAATACTACATTTTATTATGGAAATAACTGTGTCAGATACAGTGCTTTGAGTACGAACCAAAGACGTTACTCCCTGCATAAGGAAAGTGAAAATTATCATAGCATTGTTCTGATTTTTGTTATCTCTGTTGCTGAACGTAATTGTAATTACTTCGGTTTTCATTTTGCTCTGATAAAGACGAAAGAAATATATAACTGTGAATATTACGTATTACAACTTGTTAATAACAGCAACAGTTGTATCCAAGGAAGTTTGGAAGGTAGGAGACGAGGTACTGGCAGAAGTAAAGCTTTGAGTACCGGGCGTGAGTCGTGCTTCGGTAGCTCAGGTGGTAGTGCAGTTGCCTGCGAAAGGCAAAGAACCCGAGTTCGAGTCTCGCTCGCGCACACAGTTTTAATCTGCCAGGAAGTTTCAAGAAGGAATAAATGAGTGCTCATCCATGATACAAAGTGAGATGAGACTCGAACGAACATCTTACTCTTTCTAGTAGCTCTAATTACTATAGAGAGTTTCAGTTATATTGTGTCGACATGGAGTTGGAGAGAGGCTGTGGAGGTTGACGTACGAACCTGCAAATAAACACGGAGACTTTCAACGGACTCAAGAGGAATCTGCTTCAGCTCTATATCAATATATTACTACATGACGAAACACAGACAAGGCAAGTTTAGTTTCAATAGACATTTCTGTACACCATTTAAAAACAAGGATACACGCTTATCTTGTTAATAAAACCAGAAAACACAGTAAAAATGACGATACGATCTGTCTACCATGACAGGACTGATCTTGAGTTTGCATCATACACTACAACACACTGTATTTGTTACAAATTTTGTACATGTTACTGATAT
Source organism: Schistocerca serialis cubense (assembly GCF_023864345.2). NCBI lineage: Eukaryota > Metazoa > Arthropoda > Insecta > Orthoptera > Acrididae > Schistocerca > Schistocerca serialis. Next base: position 725,205,401 of record NC_064642.1, read on the forward strand.
TGTTTTTCTTTTGCACGTACGATTGATGGAGTATTGCAGAGAAGATACATGTACAGGAGCAAAACTTAAGATCGAATAATTGTAACATTGGACGACTACACGGCAGCGTACCAAAAAAAAAAAAAAAGCACACAATCCACCTTCAGTTCACAAGTGGCCCATCGGGACCATCCGACCGCCATGTTATCCTCAGGTGAGGATGCGGATAGGAGGGGCCCGCGTCAGCACACTGATCTCCCGGTCATTATGATCGTTTTCTGTGACCGGAGCCGCTAATGTTCGGTCGAGTAGCCCCTCAATTGGCATCACGAGGCTGAGTGCGCCCCGAAAAATGCCAACAGCTCATGGGGACCCAGATGGTCACCTATCCAAGTGCCGGCCGCGCCCGACAGCGCTTAACTTTGGTGATCTGACGGGAACCAGTGTATCCACTGCGGCAAAGCCGTTGCCTAGTGCACGAAAAGCAGGTGAATATTTTCATTTCTGTCACTGCCGACTCTTTTAAAGGGTTTAGAAGCGAGTTATTAGTAGCAGACAGGCACTTTTATTGTAAATTAGACGTAGTCAGTGTGAACGATTTGTTTGTGTCAACCATATGTGCGACGTTGATGCTACACAGTCCGCATTAGATTTTTTTCTGATGTGGTGTTTCAAAGTTACAATCAAGCACGTCATTGCAAGAAGAAACTATAAACTCAGCTGTAATTCCAGAGCTGTCACAAGCAGTAGGAGAAGGTACTCGTGGACAGCGTGGTATTATCAACAAGTAACTCACACAACAAGCAGAGCATGTGTTTTGAAATGTGGCAATATATTGGTAAAGAGCTGTGGTGGTTTTCTTGTTGCGCGATCTTAAATCTGTTGAAAGTCGCGATGTTTGATTGCAGGTTCGAGCACCAATTTTCCCATCGTCTCTCCAACTCCAATTCTACGTAATGTAGCTGAAACTTGCTATAGTAATTAGAGTTACTAAGAAACGTAACATCTGTGTTTGAATCTCACTTAATAATTTATCACAGATGAGCACTCAATTATTTCTTCCTTGTGTACAACTTTTACTCTTACTCGAGTTGTAATACGCGACATGGAGGTTTCCCATCAGAGGACAAAGATAACCAGCTGACAACTACTGTTGTGCGGAAGATTCAGTCAGCGGTAAAAGATGTCAAGTAAAATAAGATATTTCTAGCTAAGAAATTGTCAGAGGTTTGCAAGAAACTCGAACTCAATTAAGCGAACAGTTTTATGAATGTTGTAACCGAGACGTCGAAGTTAGGCATCCCCAAAGCGTCTTCTAATATAGTAAATAGCGCCACCCACACAAATTATTTGTTTATGAATTACTACATATAGAAACAAATTTCTGTGTCGACATCGTTCATGACTGTGAATTACATAAATCATATTTCAGTTTATAAAGTAGTTACGGGTGCACTGTCAATAAACAATTGTCATTCTGTTTACGTACACTCCTGGAGATTGAAATAAGAACACCGTGAATTCATTGTCCCAGGAAGGGGAAACTTTATTGACACATTCCTGGGGTCAGATACATCACATGATCACACTGACAGAACCACAGGCACATAGACACAGGCAACAGAGCATGCACATTGTCGGCACTAGTACAGTGTATATCCACCTTTCGCAGCAATGCAGGCTGCTATTCTCCCATGGAGACGATCGTAGAGATGCTGGATGTAGTCCTGTGGAACGGCTTGCCATGCCATTTCCACCTGGCGCCTCAGTTGGACCAGCGTTCGTGCTGGACGTGCAGACCGCGTGAGACGACGCTTCATCCAGTCCCAAACATGCTCAATGGGGGACAGATCCGGAGATCTTGCTGGCCAGGGTAATTGACTTACACCTTCTAGAGCAAGTTGGGTGGCACGGGATACATGCGGACGTGCATTGTCCTGTTGGAACAGCAAGTACCCTTGCCGGTCTAGGAATGGTAGAACGATGGGTCCGATGACGGTTTGGATGTACCGTGCACTATTCAGTGTCCCCTCGACGATCACCAGTGGTGTACGGCCAGTGTAGGAGATCGCTCCCCACACCATGATGCCGGGTGTTGGCCCTGTGTGCCTCGGTCGTATGCAGTCCTGATTGTGGCGCTCACCTGTACGGCGCCAAACACGCATACGACCATCGTTGGCACCAAGGCAGAAGCGACTCTCATCGCTGAAGACGACACGTCTCCATTCGTCCCTCCATTCACGCCTGTCGCTACACCACTGGAGGCGGGCTGCACGATGTTGGGGCGTGAGCGGAAGACGGCCTAACGGTGTGCGGGACCGTAGCCCAGCTTCATGGAGACGGTTGCGAATGGTCCTCGCCGATACCCCAGGAGCAACAGTGTCCCTAATTTGCTGGGAAGTGGCGGTGCGGTCCCCTACGGCACTGCGTACGATCCTACGGTCTTGGCGTGCATCCGTGCGTCGCTGCGGTCCGGTCCCAGGTCCACGGGCACGTGCACCTTCCGCCGACCACTGGCGACAACATCGATGTACTGTGGAGACCTCACGCCCCACGTGTTGAGCAATTCGGCGGTACGTCCACCCGGCCTCCCGCACGCCCACTATACGCCCTCGCTCAAAGTCCGTCAACTGCACATACGGTTCACGTCCACGCTGTCGCGGCATGCTACCAGTGTTAAAGACTGCGATGGAGCTCCGTATGCCACGGCAAACTGGCTGACACTGACGGCGGCGGTGCACAAATGCTGCGCAGCTAGCGCCATTCGACGGCCAACACCGCGGTTCCTGGTGTGTCCGCTGTGCCGTGCGTGTGATCATTGCTTGTACAGCCCTCTCGCAGTGTCGGGAGCAAGTATGGTGGGTCTGACACACCGGAGTCAATGTGTTCTTTTTTCCATTTCCAGGAGTGTATTTCATGCATAGTAGTCAATATTTTTTCCCTACTGTGTTCTAGCGTAACCACAAATGGAAGACGTCAGTCAGCAAATGAACAATCTACGTGATTCTTAGCAGGATAATTACTCGTTCATTACTGAAATGAGAGCATGACAATGAGAGCTAGTCACAAGCACCCTGCCCGCATCTCGTGGTCGTGCGGTAGCGTTCTCTCTTCCCACGCCCGGGTTCCCGGGTTCGATTCCCGGCGGGGTCAGGGATTTTCTCTGCCTCGTGATGGCTGGGTGTTGTGTGCTGTCCTTAGGTTAGTTAGGTTTAAGTAGTTCTAAGTTCTAGGGGACTTATGACCACAGCAGTTGAGTCCCATAGTGCTCAGAGCCACAAGCACCCTGCACAACAATCTTTTAAACAACATGAGCAAGTACAGATACCAAGACCACCGTACCCGAATGTAGCGCCAGATCATGTGAGTGATTATGCAGCATTACATATGTAAGTAAAATTAATTAAGCATACAAAATTTCCATCTTATCTACATCTACATCTACATGGATACTCTGCAAATCATATTTAAGTGCCTGCAGAGGGTTCGTCGAAGCACCTTCACAATTCTCTATTTCTCCAATCTCGTACAGCGCGATAAGACGACCACATATATCTTTCCGTACGAGCTCTGATTTCCCTTGTTTTATCATGTTGATCATTTCTCCATATGTAGGTCGGTGTCCACAAAATATTTTGGCATTCGGAGGAGAAAGTTGATGTTTGGAATTTCGTGAAAAGGTTCCGCCGCAACGAAAAACTCCTTTGTTTCAATGATGTCCACCGCAAATCTTGCTTCGTTTCAGTGACAGTCTCTCCCATATTTCGCGATAATACAAAACGTACTGCCCTTCTTTTAACTTTTTCGATGTACTCCGTCAATGCTATCTGGTAAGGATTCCACACCGCGCAATAGTATTCTAAAAGAGGACGGACAAACGTAGTGCAGGCAGTGTCCTTAGTATCTGTTATGTTTTCTATGTGCCCTGCTAACAAAACGCAATCTTCGATTAGCCTTCCCCAAAACATTTTCTATGTATTCCTTCCAATTTAAGCTGTTCGTAATTGTAATTTCTAGGTATTTAGTTGAATTTATGGCCTTTAGATTTGATTTATAGTGTAATCGAAGTTTAACGGATTCCTTTCAGCACTGGTGTGGATGACCTCACACATTTAGTTATTTAGGGTCAACTGCCAATTTTCGCACCATACATCTTTTATGCATTGTTTTGCTAATTGTTTTGATCATCTGATGCCTTTATCAGTCAATAAGAGATAGCGTCATCTGCAAACAACATAAGACGGCCGCTCAGATTGTTAGGTGAATATAAGTTTAAGAACTGTTGGATGGTGTTAAGTGCTTATTTTCTAGTATATTCAACGCAAGATTCAGCGTTCTCAGTCCAGTATTCATTGTAGTAAGCGTAAGTTCATACTACCAGAGTGACTTTACATCTGTTTAAGTGGAAATGTTACTGATTTTAGTACTATATTCACTGTTTGCGCTGTCACAGTATTCGTTTTAAAAGCATATGAAATTACCCTTTACATAATGTGAGGTGACGTCTGTCGGCTGCTCAGATTGTCTCCCAAATCGTTTATATAGATAAGGAACAGCAAATGGCCTATAACACTACCGTTAGAATACAGATAATCACACAGTCATTCCTGTACACGCATGCCTTATGCTCTTTACTACAGGTAATCTAAAGTATGCAAAATTACAATGGACACTTGCATGGATTGCGGCTGTACACGTTCATATCCGTGTCTGCTGACGCATCACACGGGGATGGGTGTTCTAATCACAAAAAAATCACTAAAAGTAAAAAAAAAGGAGTCGAACGGACGTCGCCCAGATATCTGTATAACTAATAGATAGATACAGCTAAAATTAAGATATGTGGGAGAGGTAGCTGGGTCAGTTTTCTGTGTGTTGCAATGATGGAAATAATCACTTGCATTGTCTTCAGTGAAAGTTGAAACAAATCATTACTAAAGTAATAACACAAATAATACAAAACTGCATAATAAAACTGCTGCCACAATGTCATATACACTTATATTAATATATATGTAACACAAACAACATAATATTGTGTCTGACCGAATGATATATCTCAATATTGTTTGTCAGTGACATACGAATGTATCTGAGAACAACCATTAACCCAAAACTAATCACTAAGCAATATAAGAGAATATTTTTCTCACTGATTACATCAGTCTTCATAATAATATGGTTTTACATCCTGATGCAGATGCATCACCTTCATATTGGTACTAGTAATGTAACATAAGTCATACGCACCAGCATTCAGTACTGATATAATCCGAAGGTACACAGAGTACACAAGAGATCATTTTCCGTTTTCCTTCTCAAGCAATGACGCCTTTGGATGACTCTTCAGTAACAGCCTTGTTCCCGCTGGGTTGTAGTTGCGTTCTCTTCAACAGCTCCTCATAGTACTTCATCCTCTGTTGTGCTTTTCCCTTCATCCAATCTAATGCTTAACGAATCATGGTCTCCCTAGGTTCTATTACAGCATTTATCTTCGGTAATCAATTGATCCACTCATTGTTTTCCTTTTTATTAAACAGAAGTTCCGTTGGCGTAGCTTCAGTTGACGAGAGAGTCAAATTATTGTATACTTATTAAAATGGCTATGAATAGTCTATCCACTATGTTTCTTTATGGTGACAATATGCGCAGATAGATCTGTTTAATTCACGAAACAACCTCGCCATTGGTTAGGATTCCTTTCAACCGTTGTGGATGTTTCAGTGGTCCTCGGCTAAGTAAAACCAGACTGATGTACTAAAAACACTGAAGTAACACGTCCTGCGTAAACGAGATACACACAGGCTTTTATACTAGTCATCTCACTGTGCGCCGATCAGCCAACTCCGCCCCCCTGATAGTGCAGAGCAGGGTCCGCCACTGCATGCGGCCGTAATCTCTCATCACTCACGTCTGTTCTGCCTCTTCATATGAACTGACTGAGGGCTGCCTGGAAGAGGTTTTAGACGCTCCACTGCACCGGATAAAAGCTTTGTTTCTGTCTGTGTGTTCTCGTATACTATGGAAGGATGAGATATTCAGCTCGCCTCACAGACTGTCGCCTTATGGAACATCTATTTGAGTAAAAATGTTGCTATCAACACTTGTTGACAAGTTCCTATGGGACCAAACTGCTAAGGTCATCGGTCCCTAGGCTTACACACTACTTAATTTAACGTGAACTAACATACGCTAAGGACAACACACACACACACACACACACACACACACACACACACACACACATGGCCAAGGGAGGACTTTAATCTCCGACGGGGATAGCCGCGCGAACTGTGGCAAGACGTCTAAGACCTCACGGCTACCTCGCGCGGCTGAGAGAGAGGCTGCTATACAGACGGTGGGTGAACAGATGGTGGAGGAATTTTAGACACCTCACATGCTCCTCATGGACTATCTGCCTAAAGTGTTGCTGTGTTACAGCTCAATTGGTGTAATAACATCTCATTTATTTAAAAGAGTGACTGAATATACACGAACACTCCTTTGCTGCATGAAGTACTTACTCTCGTATACTCCCGAGACACACGTTAGTCTTATGCCAGCTACAACGGAATATTCTGCCGACAGACAGCGTTTTCATACAAGAATTTAGTGATGCGATCTATTCTGCGATGACTTTCAAAGTCACATAAACGTGTGTACAAACTTTGTGTAGTGATTAACATGAACTTTGTATTGTATGTGGGGTTTAACCAGACAATTCACGTTTTTATTTTGTGATCAGTTGCGCTACCACGTGACGAAATGCGATCATTCTGAACGCTAAATAGTGTCACGGATGACAAATGCCACAATTTGCAATGAACTGTCATGTCGTAATGGATCATTACATTTCTACAATCATCAAATGAAGCGCTCACTAAAGACATTTTGTGATCTCATGATAATCGAAAGAACATTGTGCTCTCGAGTTTACGCTAATTCATGCTGTCCAAAGGATTCACATTAGTTGTGGTAACAATTCCTAAGATTCTTGGGGGCAAACCTAAATCAGGATCTCAAAAGACTACAGATTCGTCATGTGAGAATGGATTACACATAAGACCTCATCCACGCCTTACAGATGCAGTTGACAGAAATTACGTGTCAAAATTCTAATAAACTATGACGATGATTTTTCCTTATCCCATCATCGAGTTGTTCCCCGCACCAACCCGAAGGAAGGTTATTCTCTGTATACAACGCCCATGCTGAACACGTTTTCCTTAGATCTAGATGTTGGCCAACTGTTCTGTCACATTCAACATTTATCGCCGCGCGGGATTGTCCGAGCGGTTTAAGCGCTGCAGTTGTGGACTGTGTGGCTGGTCCCGGCGGAGGTTCGAGTCCTCCCTCGGGCATAGGTGTGTGTGTTTGTCCTTAGGATCATTTAGGTTAAGTAGTGTGTAAGCTTAGGGACTGATGACTTTAGCAGATACGTCAATAAGATTTCACACACACAACATCATTTGTCACCTACACGACGAAAAAAGGCTACAAGTTATGCAACAAACCTAATTAGTCCAGTCAATTTAGATTGATTCACACATTGGAGTTCTCAGTGCTGAAGGACTCAATGCGGTTTTTCCTGGTTTTCCCCTTCATTCCTGCGCTAATGAGAAGAAAAGTTATAATCCAAGATAGTTTTTTCAGTGTTGAGACCTTAATGAAACACTGTGAACATCATGCAACATTTAAACATACATCACTACAAGCAAATGCAGTTCTAGATTAATACATAGTTGTTGTCATGACACTCATGATCAGTCTTTAACTGGAGAATGGAATGTAAACGTACGAACGTATTAGTAGTGATGTAGTGTGAAAACATATAAAGAATATTGTAGTCAGTAATTTAAATGTATTGAACTAAATGATGGAGGAGTGCAGCATCGGTCCGTAACTCACTTTCCAGTACACTTGGGGAGTCCACAGTATTATCACATTTTACTACGGAAGTAACTATGTAAGATACTATGCTATGTGTAGGAACCAAAGTTGTTACTCCTTGTATAAGAAAAGCGAACATTACCATCGCTTTATCTCCGGTTTTTATTATCTCTATTGTTGAATGTAATGTAAATCAGTCTGAAATAATACGTGCTCCGATAAAGAGGAAAGGAACTTACAATTGTGAATGTCGCGTATTACAACTCGAGTAAGAGTAAAAGTTGTACACAAGGAAGAAATAAATGAGTGCTCATCTGTGATAAATTATTAAGTGAGATTCAAACACAGATGTTACGTTTCTTAGTAACTCTAATTACTATAGCAAGTTTCAGCTACATTACGTAGAATTGGAGTTGGAGAGACGATGGGAAAATTGGTGCTCGAACCTGCAATCAAACATCGCGACTTTCAACAGATTTAAGATCGCGCAACAAGAAAACCACCACAGCTCTTTACCAATATATTGCCACATTTCAAAACACACGCACAAGGCGAGTTTTGTTTCAATGGATATTTAAATACATCACTTCAAATACAGGAATACATGCTAATCCTGTCTATAAAACCATAAAATACAATAAAAATAACAGTGTAGTAGATATTGTATCTCCTCCACACATGGAAATATCCCTCTCCACACATGCCTCCTCCTCATCTCAGAGTGCTGTGGGAAAAAAAGGAAACAAAAGATTCACAGTCAGTATTTCCAACTAGATTTGTATGTGCAGTAATAAACACACGCCATTGCTGTTAAGTGAATAATTACTGAGAAATACAGACTTACACTATGCCTTCGGAGCCATAGTTTGAACAGCTCGACAACAACATAAATAGCTGCTTGAGATGAGGACAGGGGAGGGGGGTTGCTGAATGCTGTGAACTGAATAGTTTGTGCATGCATAAAATGCATACGCAGCAGAGTTTATTCACCAAACCCAGAGTGCTAATACTAAATCTGTACTAGATGGTATATTGCCTATGAGAACCATCGATGTTCTGGTCCCTGCTAGCTCAGAGGATTTAAAAAGCAGGATTTTCAGAATGGATTCTTCTTTAGACGACGCAGACGTTGAATTCGACAAAAAGAAAAGCACTTTATATGGTTGCTAACATGCAGAACGAGAATCTGCGGTTAAGGGCTGCTACAATTTCTCTTACTAAACTCAGCATGAGAGCTGCTTGTGATTGTGGAGCACTACATAACGATTTATTTCACTGGATGAGAATGCTGATAATTTACAGAAGCAGTGGGAATAGTGTTAATCCACAGAAGATATTGTATAATTGACCAACGGTGTAGTGTGCTTGCTTCTGTACATTTGCATGTGGGAATCTCAACGCTGGTTTTCTACGGTGAATTCCTTTCATTAGGTGATTTCGCTTTAATTGAAAATACGAAGGCAATTCGGAAAGTAATTGGAAACCGCTGTGAGAATAAAAATTTTTTACTTGCAGTAGTTAGCTATATCTTGCAGCTACTTCTTTACAGTGCCGCCGCTTTGAGTTAGACGTTTATCGTAGCGTTGCACCAACTTTCTAGTACACTCGTCATCGAAGGCAGCCGCCATTGGTTTCCTCTAATTCTCTACGCCCGTCTGCAGCTCATTATCTGTGCCAAAATGTTGTCTTCATAGCCAGCGGTTCATGTGAGCAGAAATGAAACTCAAGACGAGATAATTACGAACTGTGTAGTGTGGGTGATCAAAAACTTACGTCGAAAACGCTGCAGGAGCATCTTCATTGCTCCACAGAGTGTGGCCGAGAACTGTAATGAAGAACAAAATGTGTGACAGTTACGTCACGTGGGCTGCACAACATCAGGCGAAGTCCCTCACCAGGCCCTCTTACTTGGCAGGAGACACTGTTTTCTACTACCTTTACGTCCTCGCTGTGATCTCTGAATTGAAAAGAGCGACGTGCCGCGATCAAAGGGCATATTATAGACTCTACCCAACATAGCTGTGCAAAAATTCATCGGATTTCCAAAGTGATTTCCATTTCGCTACTAGTCGGAACTTTCTTTCCGAACAGCCCTCGTATATAAGCATCTGCTTTTTTCCCGTTTTTCTGTAGGACCAAAGCTTGCGTTCACTAGCAGAATAACACAGAAGTTGGTTTCCTGTTTCTTTTTGACGTTTTTGAATAGTTCTTCGATTATAAGAGGATTACGTCTGTATTCTCCTTAGATGCTTTTATCCAGACGCTTTTATCCGGTACCGCTCAGAAGAAAACTACGTCTATGCATCACGGAATGTTCGCTCAATATTGTTTAACATTATTGGCAAGTCTTCTACCCATCATACTGTGTGAAATTAGTTAGGTGAATATAAGTTTAAGAACTATTGGATGGTGTTAAGTGCTTATTTTCTAGTATATTGAACGGAACATTCAGCGTTCTCAGTCCAGTATTCATTGTAGTAAGCGTTAGTTCATACTACCAGAGTGACTTTACATCTGTTTAAGCGGAAATGTTATTGATTTTAGTACTATATTCACTGTTTGCACTGTCACAGTATTCGTTGTAAAAGCATAAGAAATCGCCCTTTACATAATGTGAGGTGTCGTCTGTCGGCAGAATATTCCGTTGTAGCTGGCGTAAGAATGTGTGTCTTGGGAGTATACGAGAGTAAGTACTTCATGCAGCAAAGGAGTGTTCGTGTATATTCAGTCACATTTTTAAATAAATGAGATGTTATTACAGCAATTGAGCTGTAACAGAGCAACACTTTAGGCAGATAGTCCATGAGGAGCATGTGAGCTGTCTAAAATTCCTCCACCATCTGTTCACCCACCGTCTGTATAGGAGAAATGACTGTCTCTCAGCCGCGCGGGGTAGCCATGCGGTCTTAGACGCCTTGCCACGGTTCGCGCGGCTATCCCCGTCGGAGATTAAAGTCCTCCCTTGGCCATGTGTGTGTGTGTGTGTGTGTGTGTGTGTGTGTGTTGTCCTTAGCCTATGTTAGTTCACGTTAAATTAAGTAGTGTGTAAGTCTTGGAACCGATGACCTTAGCAGTTTGGTCCCATAGGAACTTGTCAACAAGTGTTGACAGCAACATTTTTACTCAAATACATGTTCCATAAGGCGACAGTCTGTGAGGCGAGCTGAATATCTCATCCTTCCATAGTATACGAGAACACACAGACAGAAAGAAAGCTTTTATCTGCTACAGTGGAGCGTCTGAAACCTCTTCCAGGCAGCCTTCAGTCAGTTCTCATGAAAAGGTTGAATAGACGTGAGTGATGAGAGGTTATAGCCGCATGCAGCGGCGGACACCACTCTCCACTTGTCAGAGGGGCGGAGTTGGCTGATCGGCGCACGGTGAGGTGACTAGTATAAAAGCCTGTGTGTATCTCGTTTACGCAGGACGTGTTACTTCAGTGTTTTTACTACATCAGTCTGGTTTTACTTAGCCGAGGACCACTTTCAGACGGTGCTGAAACATCCAAAACGGTTGAAAGAACACCGCTGTTGGCCATTCAGGTCTTCATCCGTGAGGGACAGCCAAGTATTTGGCTATTCTTGCTGGAGGGCCAGTCCTTACGAGAAATACGTTTAACGGCTTGTAGGAAGCACCCTGTCCTTGAGTCTTTTGTCTGTGAGTGATTTCTGCAGCACGAAACTGTGTGCGACTGCCGGCAGATGGATCTGTCTGATTACCATCAGTGACAGGATAGGACAAGCTCAGAAACTGGTTATCACTACCTAAGCGAGGAGGAGAGGGGGGGGGGAGGAGGGAACGTAGGAGGGAAGATAAGGTTCATTCTCAGCTGGTTAGTCTGTACCTGAACACCAAGGCTAACTGGCATAAAGCTGCTGCCATTCTCTTCTGTCGAGGTTTTATGGGGTCGATTTTTCCCTATTCCCACTATTTTTTAATGACACCCTATGGCGTCTCCGTTGTCAGTCTTCAAACTTCGAGGCGACCATACACATCAGCGCGACCGGAAAAATGTTGTGGCAGGGGCAATGAGTAAAGTGTGGAGGTGGGGGATGGCCGAGTGTGGAGGCAGCCGTAGGGCAATCCATCAGCAACGTAACACCACCAAGAACACATTTCTCGCCAAAATAAATAAATATAGACTGTACCAAACATCCTCCCTTTCTAGTAACTCAGCACCGACTGACACGTTATCACATCAATTCGTAAGTGGTAGAGGTGAGGGTAAGTGGAAGATGTTATATATCGTTGTCACATCTACATTCCAGGGAGAGGAGTTGGGGGAACCTCCAAGAAGGGCCGCCATATTTAATAAATTTGCCAATAATGCAGACTGGCATCATTTTGGCTTCCCTCCCCTACTATTGGTATGAGACATAGCATTCAACAATATAGTCCCATTTTCAGTATTGTCTATCCAGAGTACCAGTAAAAGAGGGAATCACATTCATGTATGTAGCATCTTTCTAACAAAATGTATTCTTGTTTCAGATGAAGCCAGTAACTGAAAGGACGGAGCAGCTCCTGTTGGCAGGAAAACCGTTTTTCCTAGCGTGTAAATTATTTGGTCTGATGTCGTTTACGGTCGACGCCGCTACTGCAACTCTAAAGAGGTCACAGACGGATATTATCTACGCAAGCCTCGCCAGTCCACTGCAGTTACTATGTGCATGTGTTGCGTCATACTTCGTGCTGCAGACAAGACAGACGTCTTCTGTGATACAATTTCTGATGGTAACAGTAGCTCTTCAGTATTCATCCCTGTCCTTCATTGCGATTGTTACCGACATCGTCTGTAACACATGTAAATACCAAAAGATGCTTCGCTTGATAGCATCATCTGATAGATGCCTGGCTATCGACGTAAGACTGATAAGGGATTCATCATCAAAGTTTGTTAAGATGCAGTTATCAATAGCGCTTTTATTTTATTGCTCGATGTTCAGTACCCTCTTCACTGGGGACATAAAGCAAAACAACATAATAATATCAGTATCTATGTTATATTGTTATGGATCGTCTATGATGACACTCTTACGTTTCGCAAACCTGCAGTTGATTGTCAAGAACAGGCTGTCATTACTGAACATGTACCTCACGAAGATGAAAGACAGAGCAGCTGATAAGCAGAAGTATTCAAGCAGACGTTCGGAACGGAACAGTACTTCAGGTTTCTCTGACAGAGACTTTCACTGCACACCGTCTGCTGTGCGAGCACTTAGTCGATGTTACGTGGCACTGTGTGAGTTGTCAGTGCTGGTGGCGTCTGCTCACCAAATTTTTCTGATTCTTTACCTCGCAGCATTATCGACAATAGTTGTGCAAATGACTTACTTCATTGTTACGAAACCACTGTTATTTGGCCCAAAAGAGTATAGCAGCTTATGGTATTCATGGTGCGCCTTAATCTACAACGCAAGTACTATGGCTATATTCGTTCTACCAGCTCACTGGGTGTCTTCCGAGGCAGACCTCACAGTGAGGCTGTGCTCGCAGCTTCTGCTGGGAAAGAGGAGTTCGGTGGACGACACACAGCGAGAACTGCGGAAGCTGGTACTGCAGGTGTCCTCTGGCCGTCCCACGACCAGTCTGATGGGAGTGCTCACTCTCGATCTGGCAGTCGTCTCCGGCTTCATCTCCGTCGTAACGACCTACACAGCCCTCCTTCTCACCTTCTTTCCTGCAGGTATGACTATCATATCCTATTTATTTATTTACTTATTTGACCTATATGATTAGGACCCTCACGTCCTCTCTTTAATCGTCAGGTTTAATATCGAATGTCGAGTACGTTTACAAAATATTTACCCAAGAAATAACAGTAAAAATAGTGTTAAAAGGTAGGAGGCAAGATACTAGCAGAAGTAAAGCTGTGAAGACGGGGCGTGAGTCATGCTTGGGTAGCTCAGATGGCAGAGCACTGGTACCCGAGAAAGGCGAAGGTCCCGAGATCGATTCTCGGTCCGGTACACAGTTTTAATCTGCCAGGAAGTTTCATTTCAGTGTTAAAATAATTTGAGTGTTTGACGCAGCAGGGTGACTATGAAGTAATAAAGTTAATACTGGCAGTACTTGTACTACTGCAGCTGTTGCCACTAATTATGATTACAGTAGTAACAATAATGACAACAGTAACAACAGTAACAGTGACAGATATAAAATGAATTAATAGGTGTATAAATAGGTTTTTCTGATATAGCGGTTTCTGGGGAAAGGAAATACAAGGAGATTGCGCCAGCTAAGAACACTAAAAGGAGGATATAAAATGAACATCAACAAAAGCAAAACGAGGATAATGGAATGCAGTGAAATTAAATCGGGTGATGCTGAGGGAATTAGATTAGGAAATGAGACACTTAAAGCAGTAAAGGAGTTTTGCTATTTAGGGAGTAAAATAACTGATGATGGTGGAAGTAGAGAGGATATAAAATGTAGACTGGCAATGGCAAGGAAATCGTTTCTGAAGAAGAGAAATTTGTTATCATTGAGTATAGATTTAAGGCTCAGGAAGACGTTTCTGAAAGTATTTGTATGGAGTGTAGCCATGTATGGAAGTGAGACATAGACGATAAATAGTTTGGACAAGAGGAGAATAGAAGCTTTCGAAATGTGGTGCTACAGAAGAATGCTGAAGATTGGATGGGTAGATCACATAACTAATGAGGAGGTATTGAATGGAATTGGGGAGAAGTGGAGTTTGTGGCACAACTTGACAAAAAGAAGGGACTGGTTAGTAGGACATGTTTTGAGGCATCAACGGATCACAAATTTAGCACTGGAGGGCTGCTTGGAGGGTAAAAATCGTAGAGGGAGATCAAGAGATGAATACACTAAGCAGATTCAGAAGGATGTAGGTTGCAGTAAGTACTGGGAGATGAAGAAGCTTGCACACGATAGAGTAGCATGGAGAGCTGCATAAAACCAGTCACAGGACTGAAGACCACAACAACAACAACAAAGAACACTGGTAAATAGGGAAGATCTGGGTGGAAGGAAGGATGTACAAAGGTAACGAATGCATACGAGGACATTGGAAATATATCATCAACTGTCTTCTCAAGCTTAAAATGTAATTCTGGTTTCTAATATAATGTAGAAGTTATTGCAGGGTAGGGTTCCAGCTACTGCAGAAGACTTAGAGATAGTGACTGAATGATGTAGTCAGTCGAAAAGGAGTTTAGTCTGGTGGGGTGTTTCTGCCATGTTTTCCAGACTAGAGAGTTACGGGCGAAAGGAGGTAAGATTGACAATGTTGGTTCATATGACAATATAAAAACAGAGGGTGTATATTGACAGTCTTATTTTAGAATATATTGATATTCTTATTTTGGAAATTTTATTCCATATATTTTCCTTCGAATTCTGAAACTGGCGCGATAAAACACAGGAAGTGTAAGATTACTTATAGCTTTTACAGAAAGAAGACTCCAATTACCAAAAGACATAAAATGGAATCAATTACTGATGTCATTTAAGATGTACACTGAGTAAGCTCTAAAGAAATCAGTTGTAAAGGGAAATATAATTCAGGGAGAAGGAATAAAAACTTTGAGGTGTGCTGATGACATTTAATTTCATCTGAAACGGAAAGCGACTTTGAACTGAAGTTGAGTGGAATGAATGGTATCTGGAAAATGAGATTATAGGATGAACAGTAACAGTAGATAAATTACTTAAAACCACATATGAGCGTAAAAGCTAGAAAGTCTATTTGTGTTAATATAGCCTTTGTGCCATAATCATACGCCACTGTCGTCGCACGTAAGATGCAGCCGCCGCCTTCTCGAGCACCGTATGCTAACCATCTAGTGACACCAGCGCGGCATACTTCAAAGTGCTTACAGTGGGGGCGCCACAAAAGATGCAGCAGTCATACCACTGGAGTCAACAGACCCAATCACGATGCAGCTCCACGTTATTAAGTCACGTCGTCGCAGCCCAGAAGGGGAGACATTTCGTGGGCCTCCTGGACTACAGAGCAGGACTCCTCTTAGTAGCCTCTGTCCTTTTCCTGGGCTCCCTCCCCCCCCCCCTCTCCTTCCATCCTCTTTTCTCCCACCTACCCTCTCTGCCTCCCTTCACTCCCCCCCAGTCCTTTTACATTTCCTTCCTCTACATTCCCCACTCCCTCTCGTGTCTGCCGTGCTCCCCACTTCTGAGTCCCCTCCCTCCATTGCTTCCCACCTCCCTTTCGTTTTTCCTCTCCTTCCCCCTTTTTTCCCCCTCACCGGTCCAGGTCCCCCTCCCCCCCTCCCATCTGCCCTTGCCTGTGGTGTGTCATCTTCATCCCGACTTCTTAGTGCAGTGTTTCCAGTGACTGTTATGTGTTGTGTGTCTTTTTGGAAGTGTTGCGAATGGCCATGATACTGTCGCTAGGTGTTATTTTTATATCTCTTGCTAACAGAAATCAGACTGTCGCCGTGTTTTTTTAATTGCCTGCCTACTATTTTCCCTGTCTGCTTCCTGTGTATTTTATTATCATCACCCACCATTTGTTTTATGTTTTAACTTTCCACAATTTTCTGCCTTTTTACAATTTATGTCACCGTTTTATCGCCTGCTTTTATTGTTTCTTATCTTCTTATGTTTTAAAAATTCTGTAGGCTGAAGAGCAGTGTACTAGGCTGCTGCCAGCCCGCCCCCCTCGGAAGGAACCGAAATCCATTTAAGGAAAAAAAAAACTCTCAGTAGCGACACTGTTACTGTGGTAGTGTTTACGGAATATGAAGTTTGGTACGGGCTAGATTACGTTGAGTTATGTTTCGCCTTGTTTGCAGAACAAATCTTCTAAGTTGTAATTATTTCGACTTTCCATTTGGTAGATTGTACCTGTGACACAACTGCAACCTGGTACAGGAGTTAATCATGGATGATAAAAATAGCAGAGCCATATAGAATAGAAACTATTAAGGTGTGCTGATACAGAAGAACACTAAAAACTGGTAACTAATGAGGAGCTACTGAACAGAAGTGGACAAAAAAGAAAGGAATGGCACAACTTGTCTAAAAGAAAGGATCGGTGGACAGGGTACATACTGAGGCGTCAGAGGGCCAAATACAATCACCAGGTTCTAATAAATGTAGAGTGAAGTAGTTACGCAGATAAAACGACATGCACAGTATAGAACAGTGTCTCGATTCAAATGGTTCAAATGGCTCTGAGCACTATGGGACTTAACTTCTGTGGTCATCAGTCCCCTAGAACTTAGAACTACTTAAACCTAACTAACCTAAGGACATCACACACATCCATGCCCGAGGCAGGATTCGAACCTGCGACCGTAGCAGTCGCGCGGTTCCGGACTGAGCGCCTTAACCGCGAGACCACCGCGGCCGGCTACAGTGTCTCGATATGAGTCTTTCGGCTGCAGACCACAACAACATTCCACTAAAGTTCTGAAATCTTTTTGCTTACCAAAACCTCGTTATGTGTTCACACTCCGTTGCAATATTTTCTTCTGACAAGAAGTCAATCGCTACTTGGTTTGCTGTAATAATTTCTGCCAATTCGTCACCTAGTCAGTCTAGATAACTGATAAATAAATCGTTATAAAACTCACATGAAATTTACCATTGGTTCATCATCTACCGGCTAATGACAAAAATCCTACCATGGTCACATTATATCATCAGCATCATGCTGTTTTTAAAAAAGGATTGTAGGCAGTTACATTCTCATCTATTGTCATTACCTTCTTTTTGCCTTACCAAGATCTTACTATATTGTACATTTCAGAGGATTCTTATCCTTTGCCAAAGTAATTTCACTTCATTAAATTTCGTAACCACGCATCTTTACACTGTGTTTCAGATCGCCTTCGTTATACACGCTTACCCTTTTGTAATCCGTCTGTAATCTTACTACTTTCTCTATTCACTGTGCTTTCTATAGTACATTAAACTCTTCAACTTCAGTGTCCTCATTACAATTTATCATACCCATATTAGTCCTACTATATCGCTAAGACCTGTGCTTCTTCGGACTTAACGTAATATCACTCCATTAATAACCTCTTTCTAACAAAATGTTTCGGAAATATACAATTAAATAGCAATTACATCAAACTGTAACACTGACGGCAGCTGATACATATGAAGGCAGTATCTGTTAACAGGAACATGAGCACCAACATACTTTCGTCCTCTGTCAGTGGCAACAAAAGCGTTAAAAATACCAAAGTAACATCTAGGACAAATGATAACTGGAGCATCATCACTTTTCCTTCTACCTAGTAACCACGACATATCCTCTACCTCATTTCCTTTTACAGTCAGCACCCGTATTAGCTCACAATGGCCCCTCTATATCATCCAATAGTCTCAAGTTACCTGACTAGCTCGGCCATTAGTCGTTAATGAGTAAGCAAACATACCCACAGGGGTGTCATCAACTTTACCGTCTACAGCATTAATAATGTATTTTGGAGGCACACACAGTCACACAGTCAAACAGTAAATACAGTGACTCTACAGAGGGAATGTTACATCCCTCGTTGGTCTTTATGGTGTCTTCTCAGTATGTACAGACATGCTCAAAAGTAGCCGAACGACCGGAATTGAAATTCCCCTGATTCGAATGCAATCCACACAACGCAGCTGTCTAGCAGGTCCTCTAATCGCTCCTTGGTACAGTCGTTTGACTATTGCAAAAGGTTCCAACAAGTCACACTAGAAAACTCTGCTCTGTATCGCAATCAGTAAAGATGTAAATTAATACCACGATTCTACAAATATCACGGAACGCCTTATCACAGATAAGATTGACCTTAAGGCTTGTAAGCTCACATTTATTGCAATAAATGACATACGTGAAATGTTACCACTCTCATTATTATGTCAGATAGTTAATGCACGTGGTAAGTTCGACGTACTCTTGATTTCATCTTCAAAGCAGCTTATCTTACTTATTATTTAACATAAAATGAGTGATATACCTCGATTTTAGACAGTATCAGTTAGCAAATATCAACTTTAAATTACATAACGTAAACATCTTTAATGGACGCGAATTCCTACCCAGCATCTACTGTCCCTGTTAACTAACTACGAGAGATGTTAAATACTGCTTTTCAGAAGTAACTTATTTGAAATGCCGTGAGGCAAAGCTTTGTGTTGGACAGGGATTTGAACCCAGAACCTAATCGGATTGTTATCAAAGCACTATCAACTGTGACACGTCGGATATTCTAGGCAGTAGCTAGATGTTTTAACTGAAATGACGAGACGAAACATTAATTTTTTCCTTCCCAGGACACCAACCCGGCACCTATCGCTGTTGTATTCTAGAGAAAACGAACGTTAAATATGGGTTTGTTACACCAGCAGCAACACGTGAGCACGTTTGAACTATTAATAACATGACGAAGAGTTCAGTGCTGACTGGGAATCGAAGCCCACACATATCGTTATTGACTACACACAAAGAGACGTCAGGTACCCAATTTTTCTCCACCAGCAGCTCGGAATAACATCCTTGATCTTACAGTGATCTCTAAAAGAGTTCTGTGTCTCACTGGGAGACAAAAACGTCAGATATCGTTAGTGCTGACAACGAATGAAAATGCATTAAAATTCAAAATTATTATCCACCAGCAGATAGGTGTTCTCATGCTAGAGGTTGAAATTACATAATGAAAACTTTAGTACCGGTTCAGGATTCGAATCCATACATGCGCAATATGTGGAGATGTTGAGGAATCTGCAGTTTTGGACAAACAACCGATAGCAGTCGAGCTGTATTGTCACGAATGGATCAAATTCCGCGTTAAGGGCGGTCTGAGTTGCATTCCAAGTTCAGAACCAATTTTATCGACATACAGAAACTCAGATAAAAGATGGAATAAGTGTCCTGTGACCCTACATAGCGTTTGTTTCGTCACTAGAAATAAATAGTATAAGAAAGGTTACTGGTGATAGAGTTCCCACATTTCGCTACTCCTGACTTTATTGTGGTTCAACCTAACGTCCACTTGGTAGAGAAGGAATATCGTGTTTAATGTGAATATCAGACCACAATGCCATTATAACTTCTTCATTTGGTGTAGCCAGAAGAGAATAGAATCCGTCTCTCCCTATTAAAAAATTATCGGCAGAGGTTGGAATCGAACCCAGACCACCAACATAGGAACCTATCATCAATCCCACAGACCACCAAATACTATTCTCTTAGGCTCATTTTTGTATCATAATACCGTTGCGGCACACTCGATGAGAATTCTGACACACTGGCTCTCTGTACTGGGTTGCAGCATGTTCAGTACATTCATTTACTGGGTTGACCAAATCGCCATGAACTAGCTGCCTCGGCTATCCAGTGCATACATTCGACTCCGTTTTGTAATCACCTAAGTAAAATCACGTAACTGCCACCTACAAAGAACTACCAACAGTGTAGGAAGCAGAAATATAAATAGGACGTGTTCCTTTCCATTTGAGCTACCCTATTGCGCTATCCGTATTTTGAAAACGTCGTGCAGTGCAAAAGAAAAGCCTTAACTGTCGGTCTCACTGAAGTCTAGATCGGGCCAAATGCTCTATCTCACAGCACTGTGGACTGCGGAAGTTCTGGAAGAACTGCTGTTGACTTCTGGATCTGCAATAGCTATACGACAGCTAGCAGCATAACGGTAAGCGTCGTGCGTCGTAAATAAGACGTCACGAGTTCTGTTACATCCGCTGCTACATTTTTTAAAACGCAATTCTGCTGTCTGCTGAAGTTATCAGTTTAATGGAACTTTGAACGTCATTCCCTTCACGTCTGAACCCAAAATAGCGTCATGTGGAAAAAAGACTAACTTCTGCGACATTTTGTACTTTTCAGGTTAAATAAATTGCCAGGCAGCAGATGCGTCTCGAAGCTTTTAATTTATGGGGACAGTGCATCGTGCCAAAATAATCAGAAAAGTATTTTCTACATTAGCAGTCGTCTGGTAGTGGCATATTATTCTCATTCAAACCTTGTTTAACTGCTTTAACTCAGAACAAGTTTTCTACATGCATGTAATCGATAAACAGCATGTGCATTGTCAGACTGTTATAGATTACATCAGAGAAGTCGCATATATCGTTGATGATTAATTTCTCTCTCAGGTTTAGTATTGCTTTAAGAACACTAAAAGACACCCTCCGAAAATTGTGCACTGTATTATAAGAAATGAAATAAAACTACCCACGAATAAGTAAAATACTACTCAGTTACATTTCGCTTGGGTTTGCGTTTAATTGGTATACTGTGTCATACTCAACAGGTATGCAAATGTGGCATTTCATAAATAAAGTTATGTATTCCTAGAAACGCAACATTTGCTTGTCAGCAGCGAAAGAGGCGTTACCTGTTGTGCAGCATTGTAAGTTTTTCACTATTGCACTATGAGCTGAAAGTAATTTCTTGCGATTTCCTTATCGATGTTTGATCTAACTGCTTGTAGCTCTTTCACACAAGGGATAAAAACGTTGCAGTCTGTAAGACTGTAACAGACGCATTTTCACAGGCCAGTACGTCCACACACAGCTAGCGAAGGGGCATGCGTTTTGCTTTCCTCCTACGAGGCCAATAGTGGCTAGAACTCGTAAACCGCTTTTTAAAGGACGAGATTAGTTGCGATATCCACGAGCAACGACTATCCTGAAATGAAAACCGTATATTTTCAATCATTTGTTACACCTCAAGCGATGATAACGCAGATTATTCAATGGAAATGACAGGAAAAATCAAGTGAACTTCGTGGCTTAATTCCGTGCACCCCAGGAAGTAACTCATCGATCACAGGTTTGCCAAACATACCTTGCCTTGTTGCCAAATCTCAATTCAGTACAGGCAGGAAGAAGACGACCGATGTGATCCTACAGTGGGGTGGGAAGTGACCTTAACTGGCGTCTCAAAGACGCGGCTGCTACGGCCTGGAATACGTAATGCGTCTGATTCGCGTTTCTGTAACTAGGTTTAGGGACTGGAGCGTACTTACTAATAATGCTCAGAACTGACTGCAAACTAAGCAACATAAATCAGTAACTCTCATAGTTGTCTTAATATTTCTTTCGTAACTGCACTCAAAACTAAGAAACTCATTCATGGACTTGGCTCGCCGATAGTCGAAAACACAAAACAAATAGAAATAAAAAAAAGAATGTGTGCGTGCCTGTGTGTGTGTGTGTGTGTGTGTGTGTGTGTGCGTGTGTGTGTGTGTGACAGAGAGAGAGAGAGAGAGAGAGAGGAGAGGGAGAGAGAGATGAAAATAAAGAAGAATGAGAGAGAGGGTAAAGGATTGTTGTAAAGAAATTGTATACCGGTACGTAAGGAAATCTATCATTAAAATGACAAATTCTACATCATTACAAAATGTTGTATTCGTGATCTATGGAACAAGTATTAATCTAATCTAATGGTATCATATTGCTGACTAGCCGTGAAGAGTCGTGAATTACCGAAAATTTCGCCAATATCAGTAAAAAAAAAACTTGAAAATAAAAGACGACAGTTTTTGTAATAAACCGTGACTCCTATCAAGACCCTTTCATCCCTGTTAACTAACCACGAAAGATGTCTGATGTACCTCCATTCAGAAGCAACAAAGTGTGTATGCATTTAATGATGAAGTGCATGATGTGGAGTTCTATGACACAGATACGAACCCAACACGTAATCGTATTGTTAATTAATTAAAATCAAATGTTACCTATCGGTTTTTCTTACCAGCTGCTAGGTGTTTGAATCTAAAATAAGGATACAAATTATTGTGCCTGAGCTACAGTCGAACCACACTCCTATCGTTCTTCTTTATCGTCCACGAATATAGCTTAAGTATCAATTGCTTACTCACCAACAGTATGATGTGTGCGTGTTTGATCAGAAATTTTGGCAACACATGAGCAGACATTAAAAATGCACGTTAATTTTCACTAGCAAGCCGGTGTGCACGTGATAGGGCTTGAAACGGAATTATGAATATTTTTGTACTGGATAATGATTCGGACCCACATACTTACTTTTGGAGGAGACCTAGAGAAGATTGAAGACTTGGAAAAAGGAACGAAAAGATTGCACTATACTGTTCCGAGAGATTCAGATCCTCGAAAGAGGAGATACGAATTCGAATCACAGTCCAGCATCAAATTTTTCAACGTCTCTCGTTCAATCAAGTTCAAGTAAAATAAGAGCCCTATTCCTTTAAATGGGTATCGGTTCATCACATGAAATAAAATTTTCTAATGTAAGTATGTTTACTGGCGACAGTATTACTGTTTACCATGACCTCCACCTATGTCATTTCCCAACGTAAACCGGCTCTGCCCAGTTGGGAATGAAGGGACGTGATGATTAATGCGGATTCTGGATTATTACATCTTTATCTTGAGGTTACCTGAGGTAACGTAAATTTGTTTGTGCCTCTTAAAAGTGAATGCCTGAACCTGCGCATTGCACTTGTGATAGTTCGTTCCACCAGATTATTGTGGCCACATTTCCCGGCCCCAGGAGTGTTCTGTAACGGATGATGTGCTTGGATTGCAAAATTACTCACGGTGGAAAAATTGCGAGTCTGTTAAATGGTTAAGTAGAAGCAAGCTCTTGACTTGGAGATTATGCTATTCTCATGTCAGCAGGGTGTAAAGACTTTTCTAGACAAGATAGCATCGATGAAGCCATTTTGAAATTTTCACTAATTGAGACAATATCTTAGTTCGAGAAAATCCACTGTGATGTGTGAGCAGCTTCTTTCCCTGTCTACGGAATCCTTTTCATGTTAATATCAAACATCAGCAATTTCTCGTAGATTACATTAAAACTAAAGTAATATATGTAGACGTTACTTGATAACAAAAACGCACTACCTTTCTTCATTTACTTGCGCATAGAAATGGCTGTTGAATATTACCAAACCTAAAGCCAAAGGATCTTACCGCCTTCCGATATACGTTGCTGTCAGTTCTTCAATATGATTTGGTCGACGTGACCCATATCAGATTGCGTATGACACAGAATGTTTTAGAAAATCAATTGTTTTCCTTTGCATTAAACTGAAAGATTTTCATTCTAAGCTACCTAAGTTCTAAATTTTCGTGATATTTGTTAAAATTTAATTATCGCTTCTATAATGTAGGAAAATATTTCACAGTGCTCTTTATCACCGGAAAATATGCAATTCACTCATTGGGCTCCATAAGTACACTGTAACAGTAATTTCTGTGTGTATGCAATGCATACAGTGTGTAGAATTTAGCGGTGCACTCTCTTCCACTTCTGTGTACAATATATCTAACCTAAACGGGCCCACTACCGTTACAGGCCCTGGGCGGTACAACATCATACTGACAACAGTTATGTGCTTATACTGACAACCTCACTGTTCGTTTTACCTGATTTTGTAATCATTTAAATAAAACAACACGACCTTTCGGTGGGAGACATTTCGTCCCCCGTTTCCTTCTGTGAAATTAGTCAGTAAGGTTTTTGCCTTCCAACCAGCGAAATGCGGCAGAGTACGGCCGGTAAACGATTCACAAACCACTATTTAGTTTCGTTAAGACGATTTGTTTAAACACTGGCGTAGCTGAAGGAATTTAGTTTCTTCTTACATCGTTTTATGCAGCAACGTTCACAGATATCTCAAATAGGAAAAGCTCTTTATCCAGGTATAAAGGTTGTAAGACTTTCCACAGTATGTGTCAGGTTGATCTTTTAGCCTGATAGCTCTGTTTAAGTATTTTGTCTAAGAGGTATCACAAGTAGTGTTCCTGTAGCTGTGGGAGTAATTGGTTAAAAAGAAGTTTAGCACCAGTGGGTACAGCAGTGCTAAATATTCAAAATGATTATCAACCTAAGGCTTAGTTCATCCACAAACTTAGGCGTATTTATAACATTGAAGCTAGACTGTGTATCCTTGTCTTCCTTGAGTGGGCATCGGAAATTGTTTACACACACGTATACGAGTGTAATCCAAAAGTAGGTCACCTAAGGGACACGCAAGTGCCAACGCAAATACAAACGAGAGATCCTTCATTTTAATGCCAAGCAGGAACCACCGTAGTAGGTGAATGGTGGCAAACTGATACGAGTAAAGAGCAAAGCTACTGATTTGAAGGTCTCAGGTTCTGTCCCTCGTCAGGCCTACCTTTTTTATGTACGATTTTACACTTATTTCACCCCAGGTACTGTTTATTGATGCGTAAAATGGCGAGTTCCACTGTGGTTCGAAAGCCACGTTAAACAGTACATTCCCCCCTATTGACTGGCTAGTAAAGTCGACTCAAAGGTCGGAAGAAGGGAATGGCATAACAAGACCGTGCCTATTAAAGCACTGTGGTGGCTGTTGACTGCTTCACTTTATAAGGGTTCGAAAGTTAATGATCTTCGGGTTATTAACATTTTTGTGCTTTCATGCTGTATCTTTGATACCAGTAAACGTAAGTAAACGGCCGACCACTGTCACCGTTCGAGTTGTCACGGTGGTAGACGACGATACTGTCGACCCCAGTTACAGTCTTGGTCATGGCTATATTTCAGTCGAATACCTCTATGTGACTTTCTGCGTATTTCAACATATACTTTTATACACTTAGTACGCATCCAAATTGATATCTGAAAGAGCTGTATTTAGCAACATGAATCAGATATATTTTTCGTGCAGTATATCGGACAACACGTCAGTGCTGCGAAATTTCGTTTGTGTGTTGCGCATGGTGCAGGAAATATTTGTGTTTTGCTTGCTTCTATGATAGGTTTCACCCCACTGAATGCGAGCAAGGTCATGAATAGACTCTCAATAACTGGAATTACGTAATAATACACTTAAAGTTGTATTTTTGCATTATGCATCCCGATGAAAATAACTGTAAACTGGTTATATGCCTACTTGCTTATTATAGCGCTTCTCGATGCTTTCCTCAAAAAATCAATATAAAATAAAAAAGAGAGAGAGAGAGACAGAGAGAGAAAACAGAAATGTATTTCAAATATCAGCTCGATGACGCCATGTTTGTCTCATGACGTAAAGCAAATATAGTTTATAGGTAATATCACGTTTTACTAGCGAGATGTATAGCTAGAGGGTTCTTTCTTTTCTCTCTGCAGACAACCAGAACAGAATTCAGTAACAAAGTGGTAAGAACACCTATGCGGTGGGCCAATTAAACAGCCTTTCTTGCTTATTTTCTTAATCGTCTCAAATGCAGTAAACATCCTTGTTTACTGATTTGTTATTACTACCATTTTTATTGTTATTCGTCACCTCACAACAGCTTTCCTATCACTCATTGCTGCCGATGCACGTAACGAATGGATCAGGATGAATGGATTGTGGGATGTTTCGTCGCGGAGGATATACTCATTTATCTCGGCGTCTTGTGTTCAGGGTAATATGAAAATCTCAACAAATGAAAACGACAACTGGATGCCAGTGATGCAGGCAATAACACCCAACTATTTCTGTCGACTTAACACCATGACGACAGACAAATTGGCGTCTCACTATATTTTGATTATAATTCGTTAGCCTTCTTGCGACCTCGTTTCAATACCTCGTGGGAACAGGCATAATATTTTGATTTTTGAACACCGAACAATAACACATAAAAATAGTAGATGGAAGGATACAAAGAAACAGTCAGACTCATGGGTGTGGATCCAATTCATCACTAGAAGACTAAACAAGAGGGAAACATTACGAAAGCAATGAATACGCTGGTTTGTATACATTATTTGTATAGATCTGAAGATGAAAAAGCGCAGATCTACACAGTGCCCGCGTCTGCACTTTAGTTTCTGTCTCAATGGCCATAATTTCTAGTTTCCTCTGAATTTTAAAATGAACTGATTATTACGTGGTACAGAATAATTAGTTAATAGTGTTTCTTACGGCTTCCATTCGCACCAACATTTTTCTACATTTTCGGGCAATTCATGAATTCTACTTGAATGGTCACAAGACTGTAGATAGATGCAATCGATTTCGAGGTGCAAAGTGTTTTTTACCTTACGTTTCGTGACAGGTGGGCAAAGTTGATTTCCAAAGCCTTTTCATTGCACTGAAACAATCTTTTGTCACAAGGTAACAGGGAAAGTGTTTTATTCGTATATATTTTGTCGGAAAATGTAATCGTGATGGAAGATTACACACCTGAATGTTTGACACAACTGGTAGGAGAAAAGACTGCGTATTAACCAAACCCCGCTCCTCCTTTCCGTATCCTCCAGCGACATGAGGACGGGATTCTTCTTCCATAACGCAACAGAGCTGTTCCTAGCACAGCTGAGAATTGGCAACATCGTCACAAACATTTGGCAACACTGTGACAGTGCAATCACTTCCTCGTATGGTACTGAATTGACTCGCTAAATTTACTTGATATTCCCTTTCCATTTGAATGACTTGTGCTATATAATCCTCGTGTAATCTAAGACACCAAGACAGAAAATTCAATTTTATGGCCAAAGAAATGCTATTCTTCACATTAGTGACAACTTTTATTATCTTTTACGGTGCATTAAGAGGCTGAGCGGCCAGCACCATGATGTGAGTGGCGTGCTGGCGGCAGTGTGTCCGTAGCCCTGTGGTACCGCCCATGTCTCGTGCCGCAACGGTTCGAGGAGACGTCAGTTCTAACTGTGGTAGGGGCCAGCATGTGCGAGCTTCTTATTCTGATTTATTTTATGGGGCTGCGAATTTCTAGAAAAAATTCTGTAACGAAATCAGTAGAAAACCTTTACACATCAAATACTTTTGATAGCTCGACACAGCAAGTTGTGTTAGTGGTCATAGATCCCTGGCTTTCTGACTGCCAAGCTGTTTCACAATACAAGCCGCTCTGAAGAAATTCGAATCGACCATCAACGATACGAAATTCAATATTGTTCTTCACTTAAGACTCACATTCCAGGGTGATAAATATGAAGGAATGGAACCTCTTGCTTATTACAGGGCCTCTATGCTAAATTTCCACAGTAGCAGTTAGGAACTCTCTGCAGACAATTGATGTCTGCAGCTTGTGGTCGTGCGGTAGCGTTCTTGCTTCCCACTCCCGGGTCTCCGGGTTCGATTCCCGGCGGGGTCAGGGATTTTCTCTGCCTCGTAATGACTGGATGTTGTGTGATGTCCTTAGGTTAGTTAGGTTTAAGTAGTTCTAAGTTCTAGGGGACTCATGACCATAGATGTTAAGTCCCATAGCGCTGATGCCTCTTCCGTAGCTCTGTGGAAAGGTACTAACCTCAGAAAAAGCGTTTGTTATAGTTTGCGGTTCTAGTCTTGCTGAGTGTACCGTTTTTATCCCTTATGTGAAAGAGCTACAAGCTGTCAGATCACACATCGATAAGGAAATCGCAAGAAAATACTTTCGGCTCATAGTGCAATGGTGAAAAACTTACAATGCTGCACAACAGGTAACGCCTCATTTCGCTGCTGACAAACCAATTTTTAACATCACACTCCAGCACCCCACAGGACGGTTGCGGACATCAGCGACGTCTGCCCTCACAACTACGAGAAGGAAACCTGGGCGAAAAAGAAAGGATCACTTAACGAACGAAGCCAAGCTTTAATGCTTGAGGTATATAAAGTGAAGGATTATTAATTTCGAGAAGACGAGTTTTGAGGATCGCGTGTCAGCTGAGTCAGTGCCACCATGTTAGAGGACGAGCAGGGGAATGTTTTCAAGGAAAATACTATTCTTTTCTTTACAGAAGAAGTCTTTTTATTTCGTCATGAAGAAGAACATTACGCAGGGGAATGATTTAAAGGAAAACAAGTTTCTTTTCTTTACAGAAGAAGTGTTTTATTTCATCGTGAAGAAGAACAACTTCTTTTAATGGCGATGAAGCCCGGCCGAGAAGGCAACTTCTGGCGAGCGTAAGGATGGGTTGGAGGGTAGGAAGCAGACCCAAAAAAGAAGGAAAAAGAGGAAAAAATAAAAAAAGTTAAATAAGAAAAAGAAAAAAATAGTGCTCAGGGCCATTTTAGACATTTGCTAACAGCAGCTCTATCAACTTACTTTTTCTCTGGGTAGCTTCAAATATGGGCAATTTTGTCGCCTTAAATCCCATTGAATATTTTAAATATCAATTTTGAACAGCGTTAAATTCTTCATTATTTCATGTATGGACCTCAAAACAAGAATAATTGCCTTAGTAGCTATAGAGCAGTTCTGAAAGGTATTGACACAATGTTTCGCATCCATTTACCCTAGGGAATCAGGGAAAGAAACCAAACACATTACATTGCATTTACTTTCTGTACCTTGACAAACACATATGAATCCACGACAAAAATTAATTATTTGAAGAATCTCCTGTGAAAGGAAAAATAACAGCATGTGACGCTTTAATTTTAGTGCACTGGATCAGAAACAGTGAAATTAAATCCATGCCACATTGATGTATTGCATACTACGGTAATAAAATACTCATCAAATAAAAACTGTTTTGTGCCTCCATTGCTATCGAGTGTGGAACACAAATCATAGACAGATTTCATGGGTCACCACTCAACAACATTAAAGCTTTTACACCGTCAAGAGTGAAGAGTGGAGCAGATGTTCTCGGCAGAAGGTGAGGCAGTGCAGTGCCTCAGCCCCCGCTGGTAGGCAGCAAACGGGTCCCAAAGAAGTGAGACGCATGCGGTGTTCAGAGGCAGATGGTCGACCAAGAAATCCCTCGCTAAAATATTGTTGAATCAAATTATTGTTACCAATGTGACAGAAAACGAAATATATTGTAGATTCGCTTGAATTATACTCATAGTTTCAGCACCGAGAGGAAAGGGGCGATCAAGATTTTGTCGACGTTTGCTTTAGTTACCAGAGATAGTTTTAGATAGTCCCTCGTTTTACCTCAAGACTACGGTCGTAGACAAGAGTCGTGTACTCAGGCTACAGTCTAGAGTTCTTCTAGGAAGTGTAGCAAACTACAATGCTGCCAGAACGAGCATATTGCCGAACATAGAATTCAGAGGGGAGAACAACTATATTGTCCACATTGTGTGAACGACTCGGTTGTCAGTTTTTTTCTCTAAGACTGTATCTACAACACATATTGCACGCTTAAAACCCAGAAGAATTTAAAAAAACAAAATTAGTTTATGAGAGCAACGTTAACTATCGCGTTCGAAGTATTCACTTTATTGTATACGTGTGTGTCTTCCAATGCCCACTTAAGCAAGACAAGGATACACAATCTAGCATTAATATTATAAATAAGCCTCAGATTGTGGATGAACCCAGACTTAATTTGATAATCATTTTGAATATTTAGCACTGCTGTACCCACTGGTGCTAAGCTTCTTTTCAACCATTTACTCCCACAGCTACAGGAACACTATTTGTGATACCTCTTAGACAAAATACTTAAACAGAGCTATCAGACTAAAAGATCAACCTGACACATACTGTGGAAAGTCTTACAACCTTCATACCGGGATAAAGAGCTTTTCCTGTTTGAGATATCTCTGAACGTAGCTGCATAAAACGATGTAAGAAGAAACTAAATTCCTTCAGCTACGCCAATGTTTAAACAAATCATCTTAACGGCACTAAATAGTGGTTTGTGAATCGTTTACCGGCCGTACTCTGCCGCATTTCGCTGGTTGGAAGGCAAAAAGCTTACTGACAAATTTCACAGAAGGAAACGGGGGGCGAAATGTCTCCCACTGAAAGGTCGGGTTGTTTTATTTAAATGATTACAAAATCGGGTAAAACGAACAGTGAGGTTGTCAGTATAAGCACATAACTGTTGTCAGTATGATGTTGCACCGCACAGGGCCTGTAATGATAAAGGGCCCGTTTAGGTCAGGCATATTGTTTACAAAGTGGAAGAGAGTGCAAGCCTAAATTCTACACACTGTATGCATTGCATACACACAGAAATTACTGTTACTGTGTACTTATGGAGCCCAATGAGTGAATTGCTTATTTTCCGGTGATAAAGAGCACTGGCATACAGCTTTCGCTACATTAGGTTACTTAAACTGGTGTCACCCTGAACTAGAATTCATGGTCAGCGACTAAGTGTTAGGACAATGAATCGGATGCGGATTTTGCAACTGTGAAATACTTTTTTATATTATAGAAGCGAATATTAAATTTGAACTAATATTACGAAAATTTTGAACTTAGGTAGCTTAGAATGAAAATCTTTCAGTTTATTGCAAAGGAAAACAATTGATTTTCTAAAACATTCTCTGTCATACGCAACTTGATTCAGGTCACGTCGGCCAAATCATATGGAAAAACTGACAGCAACGTATATCGGAAGGCAGTAAGATCCCTTATCTTTTGGTTTGGTAGTATTCGACAGCCAGTTCTAGGCGCAAGTAAATGAAGAAAGGCAGTGCGTTTTTGTTATCAAGTAACGTCTGCAAATATTACTTTAGTTTAAATGTAATCTACGAGTAATTGCTGATGTTAGATATTAATATGAAAGGGATTCCGCAAACAGGGAAAGAACCTGCTCTTGGGCAACTACTTCTGTAATGACCAAAAGGCCTTAAATGATCTTCACGTACGTGTGTCCTAGCAACGGTATGAAGAAAATGATAGTTCAAAATGGCTCTGAGCACTATGGGACTTAACTTCTGAGGTCATCAGTCCCCTAGAACTTAGAACTACTTAAACCTAACAAACATAAGGACATCACACACATCCATGCCCAAGGCAGGATTTGAACCTGCTACTGCAGCGGTCACGCTGTTCCAAACTGTAGCGCCTGGAACCGCACGGCCTCCAAGGCCGGCGATAGATGATAGCAATAATGACGGTAATAATCGAATTATATGGTAACTACCAGAATCTAAAAGTGAACTTACTTTTTCGTAGGCCACTTCGTTATCTGCTAGGTTGATGATTTCTCCCTTCAGTAAACGATACTCCATGTAAAAGCAGACTCAGCTGTACAATTGCTGATTTTACCGCATATTGCAAATGGATCACCCATTTTTTATAATTACATACTGTTAGTTAAACTAATGATCTATTTACACCAGCTCCTGTTCTTTACCAATAGCTTGCAAATGGGAATGTCATAGTACTCCAGAATGTGGTGGTTATCTTCTCTAGCAGCATCATGCAGAAATATGGTTCTTGTAAGCAATGCAAACCCACTAGTACCAAAAGTATGTAGTGATGGTGACTAATGACAGTAAAGCCCTTTACACTTAAATTAGAATCTGAACAGAGATAAATCTCTCGAAGACACGCGCGTATAGGAGACATAGTTGTGCCAGCATCATACTCTTACTGGCTGCTTACTTTTAATGTCTGTCTTGCTGTTGAGACTTGCTGACAACTGTGCATTGCATTCAAGGAATCGTTGCCACAGTCTCTGAGCATATAACATGTACTTGCGATTTCCTCATGAAAAGTTCAAATAACACTAGAAACAGCCATCAAGTACTCACACCATTCTTCAGTTGTAATAATGTATTTTTATGTACTGAAAATACCGAAGATAAATTCATACAGGATTGAAATTTTAATCTATATATCCCGCAGGCATGGAAAAAACTTGATATTAATTCAGTTAACTGACGTTGGGGACGCTGCAGACGAAAAAATCGTATTAAATGCAGACAAAGCTGTTATTTTCATCTTTGATAAAATAAAATAATTATGATGGTCTTTAGCAGAATAGCAACTCAGGATGAGAAGCTACAATAGCAATTAGCTTTCTCTCACAGATAAAGTGTAGGACTGTTCCTAAGCTAGTCACGTTATAAAATAGATAACGCTTGTATTGAACCAGCGGTGGATGCAGAACTTTTTTCTGAGAGAAGGGGTACAAGGATTTGAAGCGTGATGAACTTGTCCAATATGTCCTTACAGGCATTGTAAGTCTAGTTTTAAAATAAAGAGACATACAGACTGACACACACACAAAAATACATATACACTCCTGGAAATTGAATTAAGAACACCGTGAATTCATTGTCCCAGGATGGGGAAACTTTATTGACACATTCCTGGGGTCAGATACATCACATGATCACACTGACAGAACCACAGGCACATAGACACAGGCAACAGAGCATGCACAATGTCGGCACTAGTACAGTGTATATCCACCTTTCGCAGCAATGCAGGCTGCTATTCTCCCATGGAGACGATCGTAGAGATGCTGGATGTAGTCCTGTGGAACGGCTTGCCATGCCATTTCCACCTGGCGCCTCAGTTGAACCAGCGTTCGTGCTGGACGTGCAGACCGCGTGAGACGACGCTTCATCCAGTCCCAAACATGCTCAATGGGGGACAGATCCGGAGATCTTGCTGGCCAGGGTAGTTGACTTACACCTTCTAGAGCACGTTGGGTGGCACGGGATACATGCGGACGTGCATTGTCATGTTGGAACAGCAAGTTCCCTTGCCTGTCTAGGAATGGTAGAACGATGGGTTCGATGACGGTTTGGACGTACCGTGCACTATTCAGTGTCCCCTCGACGATCACCAGTGGTGTACGGCCAGTGTAGGAGATCGCTCCCCACACCATGATGCCGGGTGTTGGCCCTGTGTGCCTCGGTCGTATGCAGTCCTGATTGTGGCGCTCACCTGCACGGCGCCAAACACGCATACGACCATCATTGGCACCAAGGCAGAAGCGACTCTCATCGCTGAAGACGACACGTCTCCATTCGTCCCTCCATTCACGCCTGTCGTGACACTACTGGAGGCGGGCTGCACGATGTTGGGGCGTGAGTGGAAGACGGCCTAACGGTGTGCGGGACCGTAGCCCAGCTTCATGGAGACGGTTGCGAATGGTCCTCGCCGATACCCCAGGAGCAACAGTGTCCCTAATTTGCTGGGAAGTGGCGGTGCGGTCCCCTACGGCACTGCGTACGATCCTACGGTCTTGGCGTGCATCCGTGCGTCGCTGCGGTCCGGTCCCAGGTCGACGGGCACGTGCACCTTCCGCCGACCACTGGCGACAACATCGATGTACTGTGGAGACCTCACGCCCCACGTGTTGAGCGATTCGGCGGTACGTCCACCCGGCCTCCCGCATGCCCACTGTACGCCCTCGCTCAAAGTCCGTCAACTGCACATACGGTTCACGTCCACGCTGTCGCGGCATGCTACCAGTGCTAAAGGCTGCGATGGAGCTCCGTATGCCACGGCAAACTGGCTGACACTGACGGCGGCGGTGCACAAATGCTGCGCAGCTGGCGCCATTCGACGGCCAACACCGCGGTTCCTGGTGTGTCCGCTGTGCCGTGCGTGTGATCATTGCTTGTACAGCCCTCTCGCAGTGTCGGGAGCAATTATGGTGGGTCTGACACACCGGTGTCAATGTGTTCTTTTTCCATTTCCAGGAGTGTCTAATGACAATCGTTTTTACATATGATGCCGTTGTGTTTCCTACAGAAAATATCCAGCAGTTCCTCAGCGTTCAGAGTCGATGGAATACCTCGATGGGACTGCATCAGTGCCAATCCATGTAAACGATCTTTTGTCATCCTGCAGAAAGATGTGTCTTTAGACGGCGTAAGGGTGAGAAAGATCTAACTGCAGTGTTTGTTGTTACAGGAAATGTGTACAACTGACCTAACACCCTACTATTTCGCTGCGCCATTGCTCTTTTATAGCCCTCTATTGGTGACTTTTCCATATTTTCCACTATTTGTTGCCAAACGTGTAGCTCTTCCTTCAAAACTAGGGAGGTCGTCTTTGTACGGCTCCATACTTTGGAGAACATGCTCAATAACTTTATCACTGTTTTGTGACAGCAGCTTATGTCAATGTCCGATTATTTGTAGCTAAGTTGTAGGGAGTCCTAATGACATTTCATTCAACAATTGATCGAGAAAAGTAAGAACACTGAGAGACAGTAATATTCTTGTATAAACTATATTTAAAAGTTGAATTTTTTGGTCTGCTTAAAGCATAGCTATACAACGCTACATAAACAATATGCTACCTGTTTGCATTTCCGAAAATTCTCAATAGTGCCTCTTATTTAAATATTCTACTAGTTTTTACCTGCGGCTTCCTTCACGTATCAGTATTACTGTTATGGTGAGTAGGTATCGGTAAAACAGAGCTCGTTATGTACGGCAAAGCCCCCGCCCTCTCCGCCACCTCCATCATCCCATAGCACGAGGTCAGATGTTATATGTCTTTGTATGTGTGTGGTATCACAACACAGACCCGAATGCGTCGAATTCAATGCAGGTTTTCTTATTTATTTGAAAGCTACTAAAATCAGAATTGTAGTGACGAATGTTTGATGAAAGTTTGTACAGCCGTTTAAAGATAACTGCAATATAAATTAAAGAGTTTGCCGGAAGCAACACGCTGCCTAATCAGTGTATGGTACATAACTTGATGTCAAGCTACAATATAAAACGCATAGGTCTCTGCAAAAAATTACAGGAGAACCTATGGTAACTTTTGAGGTTCACCTATATTTTAAAGATGAAAAAACGCCAAACTGAAACTGGCACAAGATACTATTGGCCAATAACATGATTTTGCTGAAATGTCAAGGCGCGTATATCAACAAATGTACTGACTGCAAGAAGCCTGCCGATGATGGAAAACTGAAACGTGGCAGTACTATCTCTTACTAACTAAGATAATAATCCAGAGGGATCAAGAATCTATCGAAAATATCTGAATGTAAGAGCTTCAGCCCAGCCCTAGAAATTTACAAATATTTTGCCAAGAAAATGAATTACCTTTACCTGCATAGCGAGTAAAACCTACACAGTTTATTTATCTACAACACAATTGCGAAATGATAAGTGACGCTATGATTTGTTATACTTTTATCGTAAATTCTGACAGAAAGGAAACAGGGAGGAATAATAGATCCAC
Source organism: Schistocerca serialis cubense (assembly GCF_023864345.2). Classification (NCBI taxonomy): domain Eukaryota; kingdom Metazoa; phylum Arthropoda; class Insecta; order Orthoptera; family Acrididae; genus Schistocerca; species Schistocerca serialis. The sequence goes on from NC_064642.1 coordinate 725,241,056, forward strand.
AAGTACGTTACGTTAATTCCAAGCTTTCTGTGTCTTTTAAACTCATAATTGCATGCTATCCGTAGGTAAGAATTTTATGACGAGATTCACTCTGTCTCTCTCTCCATCTCTCGTCTCTCTGTCTCTCTCACTGTCTGGTGAGGGGGAGCGGGCACAAGCCCCAGTTCCCCTCCACTGAATCCGCCAATGTCTGGGACATATGTATTTGAACTTGACACTTTTTCTGTTGCAGGTGCTGCAGACCGTCCAAAGGTGTAGTGGTGTTAAGAGTCAACACCTTACTGGATTTGAAACTGAAAATTTATGACAGTTTCAAGAGAATAAAATTTAGAAGTATTCTATATATTATCACTGCTTTAATCCTTTCAAGTTTTTTAAGCGATCAGGATTCTTCCTTTATGGCCCTTAACTATTAGGCATATATATATATATATATATATATATATATATATATATATATATATATACTAAAGGAAGATGAATACCTACTAGTGTCGTAAAAAAGGGGCTATTGGTCAGTCTGCGCTCCCGAGCGGTACAGAGCAGAAGGACAATTCACAGGGAAGGCATTTGATTGTTTTCTACTATCTGAGCCAACACTGGTACAGGCATTTACTAGAAATGTAGGTGGTGATACTCGGTAGGGGACTCACTGTGGAGACTCTTGCACAAACAGGGTTTTGAAATAGTTGTTTATTCCAGACAGGACTAACTAATACACTGGAGGCTAGTTCTAGGGTTAGAAAAAGCATGAATAACACTGTTGCAACAGAAGCCAGTACAGAAGTTCCAGGAGTGGATGCTAACCACAGTAGCAAACACTAGCAGCATCTTAAGGCAATAACTTAGTTGCAAAACAAAACATACTGATTGCGACACTGTTCACTGAGCCACTCCAAGAGAGAGAAAAGACCTACGCGGAACTGGGCCCAGGCTGCAGTCGACGGACGCGGATTCGGCGCCCAGATCGTCTGACTGAGAACTCTGCCAAAATGTGGAATCTAGGGGTTTTAAAGAGTCGCGTGGGGGCACTGTTTTTCCTACTTAACAGCCAATCCCGTAGGTTTCTTGCAGGTACCTGCCAATCACGGTTTAGTAGGGTCCCCTCTACTGCTGCTAAAGCGGGGATGTTAATGCAGTTGCACTAACTAAGTCTGTATTTGGTATCAACATTGTTCAGCTGAAAGCTAAACGTAACTGCTTTGCCAAATAGGGCTTGCAACATTCATGTTATACGTCATTCAGCCCCGCACCTCGGGCCCCCCGGAGTAGGGACTGCTAGGTCAACAGTTTTTGGCGTTTTCGCTCTCTCTCTAACTCTTGTGAGCCTACTGATGTTGCTGTTCTCAGGGCTGATATCAAGCTGATTTGATACGCTACTACGCGCCTGCTGGTTACATAGTTCTACGGTGGCAACCTACCACAGCGTCTAGACAACACATGAAGTTACATGTTAATTCCTTGAAGAGTAACTAACGCCCTGGGACCTCGTCTGGGCACGTCTGCATTTTCGCAAGGCTCTCCTCTTACGGTTTACTTCAAGTAACAATATCTCCCCTAGTTTCGTCTGCCCTCAGCATCGTCTCTACTTCCGCGCCTTGGAAGGACTCTTCCCTCACAGCTTCAAGATAGTACTACAGTAGCAAGGGATAAACAATATATTACACTAGTTAAGGTTCATGAAGGAAGAATCCTGGTCCTTCAAGTGAAGAATGTTGAAGAATGTTTTCACGGAGACTAGAATTAAATATTGGGAGATTCTGATGTGACAGAACGTTATTATGCGCGTCAGATCTGGAAGCTGGAGAGATCTGGAGAGATTGAGTAAGAGTCCCTAATAGTTCTTTCCACCAACCCGTGGTCTTCTAAAGCTGTGCCCCCAGCGCAGAAGACAGCTCGTCGGTCGTGGAATCTTCTTCGGCAGAGGCTGCTATGCTGTCAGCTTGAACACGTGATTGTGCTTTTTATCGGACGCCACTTGCCCAGGTTAGTCTCCGTATCTACAGAGGACAAGATGTGTAGTACTGACAATGATGACACGACACTTTCATTACTGTATCCTGTTTTGTTAAATTTTAAATAATCACACACTCTCTCGTACCCTACACCACTTTTGTACCATATGCTACTTCGCGTGTATCAAGCTGCATCAACGCGAGCTTCTTGTAAAATAAAATACTGGCGGCCACAGGCTAGGAATATCACAACATGACAAATAACTTTACATTACTGGATTAGACAAAGTTAAAAGTGGTGGTGAATCCAAAGCTCATAAATTAATTTTAAGACCTTTGAATATGTTACACTGCAAAGATAAGACAGACTACAAATTGTTTGCTGCCCCTTGTCTACTACAAATTTTCTAGTACGCTGCTGACATCAAATAGAGATAATTACTTATAAAACGCGGTACTGTAATAATGCTCTGGCAGTTCGTTGAAACTATTTGTGAAACCTGTATGTAACATTTCAGTTAAATGACGTGACTGTACATCTCAGACCAGATGTTTTAATCATTTGATGTATTGGGTAAACATGTTGATGTGCACGCGTGTTTGTGCAGATACAGAAGTTATTTTAGATCTGAAATTTTGTGGTGGAGTAAAATTTAAGTATATATCACCTACTTTTGGCTTTATCCGTGTGATCGTATTGTACTGCTAGGAAGTTAAGGTAAAGAAGAAGTTTCACCTTCGTCGAAAAGGTGCAAACATACTAATGCAAATGACAAAAGAGGGAACATTAAGGTTGAACCTCTGGCTGACGATGAGGTGCTTGAAATGGGAAGGAAACTGAATTGCCCTTTTCAGAGGGACCACCTCGGCAACTGACTTGATCTACATAAGAAAATAGTAAAAAGCCTAAATGTGGGTATACCGACGGTGATGTCAACTATCACCCTTTCGAAGTCTTATATTTAGTTTGCGGTCTTTGTAGCCACCTTTCCTTCTGTGGTAAGACGTTGACAGGTAGTTGGACTATATTGAATAGTGTAAAAGGATTAAGACATGCATCACTTCAAACGAAATGCCTAAATACACAAAAAGAAGCGTTCCATACTAGACTGCACTTGATGTATTCAAAATCTACAAGAATTAATTGAGGCAATCCTGATACCTCGTGTACATGTACACTCACTGGTTATTCCAGTATGACTAACCGACTAGCAAATTTTCGAAGATGGTAATTCCACAGGTTTTTGCGTATACTGTTGTACTAAATATGGGAACACAGTAATAAAAGTTTGCTCAGAGTTGCTGAAGATATGAACACCAAAAACAGTTTTTAACCCACGAGAGACACTACGCTAATACTATGTGTGTAACATCGACACTAGCATTGATAATGGCGTCAGCTTGTCAAGGAAATAATTTTCAAAGGTGTTCTGTTTCCACCGGTAGCTGCTCATCGCTGATTAGATGCCACAGAGGCACTAGGCAGTAGTGATGTTGACAGCTACGTTTGACCCTGTGTCCCGAATAATCCTAGACGTATTCCATGAAACCAGAATCATATCCATGCAGCCCTGTGACCGCGGCCGTCATCTTGGAAGGCAGAAATGTGCACAGAAGAAAGGCACGTTGAAATGAATGTCAGGGTCAATTTTCACGGTTACTTGGCGAGTGCGCTCAAATCAAGGTACTAAAACCACCATCATAATAACACTGACACACCTCCATCGTTAGCTACAGTCTCCCCACATTGCGGTTTGAGCTCCTCATCAGGTCGTCGGAGCACCCAAATCCATGCATCATTTGAAAAGAGGAAATACCGCGAACTGTTGCACTAACCCACACGCTTAGACTTGGGTACCACCTGTTATTTTGTTACTTGTCCCGGTGAAGGCATTTAGATTTATGTCCATTTTCCTTCTTAACGTTTTTTCGTAAACTGGTTGTCGTTCATTAACTGTCTACAGCAGTTCCTGTCGGATTAGAAACGGACTGACGTGTCAAATGGTTCAAACGGCTCTGAGCACTATGCGACTTAACTTCTAAGGTCATCAGTCACCTAGAAATTACAACTAATTAAACCTAACTAACCTAAGGACGTCACACACATCCATGCCCGAGGCCGGATTCGAACCTGCGACCGTAGCGGTCGCTCGGTTCCAGACAGTAGCGCCTAGAACCGCACGGCCACACCGGCCGGCGATTGACGTGTCACCCTTCTCCCGACTCTGTTGGTTTGGAGTTGGTAGGTAGTGAACGGCATAAAGGCCAAGAATGCTCGAAATGGACGCAGGGTGTAAAACAGTGTGGTCGTCTTTCTTATCTACATATCTGCTGTGATCAGTCATGTAGTAATAAGGGCGTTGGCCGAAAAAAAGCGAAGACGGCTATTAGCAGCGTTATCGCATTTGGAAACCGTGTCCACTCTGAATTCGTACATTCTTTACAAATCGACCTCTGTTAATAGTGTTACAAGACGTGAGTTTCTGAATAAAGCAGCAAAGGACGCAGATGGGGACCATACCGACAAAACTGCTTGCTATTGGCTGGAGCGCCTGGCGTCACGGTGAGGCATCGCAGAGCAGAGTAAGAGGAGGAGAAGATCAGTGTTTAATATCTCGTCGACAACGAGGTCGTTAGAGACGGACCAGAAGCTTGGATTAAGGAAGAATGGGGAAGAAAATCGGCGCACACATTCAAAGGAACTTTTGCCTGAAGCGATTTATAGAAATCACAGAAACCTAAATCTGGTTGGCACGATCCGTGTTTGAACCGTCGTCCTTTCCAATTGGAGTCCAGGGTGCGTACCACTGCGCCACCTAGCTCGGTGCGGCCGCACAGTAGAAGGTGTGGCGTTGTGCTCGTTCAGTTTACTTTCGGTTTGGGTCAATATACAGTTGTACAGATCAAATCAGGTGGCATGACAGACGTACTACACATTAGGACTAATTAATTGGCTATTAACATGAAAAATAACTCACTCCTTTGGTTAAGAAGCAGATGTTAATGCAACTTGTTCCGTGCTTTTGTTGCCACTACCAGATGACTGTGCAATCCATAGCTGGTTCCTCCGTCCGGCACATTATGTTTTGTACATTCATTTATCTTTTGGATAGTGAAAGAACACGATAGGATGCCGGTAAACACAGCCCCACAGCCTGGAGTATTCTGTTGCTGCTATGACGAAGGACATCGTTAAGCTACAAGCAGCACTTGAACAGAAGACTTAGGAAGTAGAATATTACAAGAACCAGGTGAAGGTACTACTTGACGAGTGGTGCTCAACAGGATAATGCACGACCGCATGTTGCAGGTCCTGCACGGGCATTTCTGGATACAGAAAATGTTCGACTGCTGCCCTGGCCAGCACATTCTCCAGATCTCTCACTAATTGAAAAGTGTGGTTAATGGTGGCGGAGCAACCGGCTCGTGGTAATACGCCGGTCACTACTATTGATGCATGGGCAGCTGTACCTGTAAGCGCCGTCCAAACTCTTTTTGACTCAATGGTCAAGCGTATCAGGGCCGTTATTACGGCCAAAGGTGGTTGTTGTGGGTACTGATTTCTCAGGATTTATATACCCAAATTGCGTGAAAATGTAATCACATGTCAGTACTAGTATAATATATTTGTCAAATGAATACCCGTTTATCATCTGCATTTCTTATTGGTGTAGCAATTTTAATGGCCAGTAGTGTATTAAGATGAGTTAAATTTTACAGGAATGACGCGACAAACACAGCAAAAGTTGCAATTACTGTACATAAAGGCCAGAAAGTGAGGGATAAGCTGGTGGAAGTGGTCACTATGGACATGAAAGCAGTGACGAGGCTCAGCCAAGTGGTGAGCACATTCAGCACGTGGCCCATGAGGAACCGAGCGGACAGCTGCCAGTTCGCCGTGGGCGGCGCCGCCCACACGCCGCCCTTCCAGCGGCAGCTGCGAGCGCAGCCTCTGTTTTCGATGAGCTTCCGTCTCTGCCCAGTGAGCAGAAAACGTCAGTACAGCTGGTGCGATTAAATTTTAAGTTGTCATCACAAGGGATTACCTGTGAAGAAGTAATATCCACGCCTATATTTTATTCAAACTAATATTCACGACAGCATTGTATGTGGAATGTGACTGAACTTTAATCGTATTCTCGTGATACTGGTAAATGGGACTTCATCGTTGATAAAATAATAGTTATTGTCAACGACATAGTTTAATATTTTGTACAAAATTATATCTCAGACAATACCCATATAAAAAGATAATGAAAATCCCAATCTTTTGTTATCTATGATTATTCTAGAAAATCCTTGTTCGAATTGTTCTACTGATAGGATGTGACTGATGTCTCGTAACACAGAGGTCTGTAGAAAACTGTACTAATGTTATGTTACTAGCTGATATTTGAAAAACGAGTTTATGTGTTATTGTAATGGACCTTCTTTGTTTGGAGTTTTATTTCATTGTAATTCTCGTCCTATATAAATGTTATATTTTCTGTTCAGCTACCAAAGAGCGCAGTCATTAGCGCTATTGATCTACAGCGCACTTTATTGGTAAATAATGAATATTATTGTAGCATGAAAGATTGAGAAATATTTTCGAATGTTAATACATATAGTGAAGGTCAGAAAATATTTAATATATATTATTTATTACGAGTAAAAGTATAGCTTGAAGCAGAATCGATAATTGATTGTCTTATGTTAGCCTCCATCTTAGTGAAATACTGCATCGGTAGTTTTAAATTTATATTCTATGCAGATTTAAATGTTGTAGGCTATAATTGCTGTAATAATTGTGTACTAGTGGCCGAGGACCCACTCTAAGCTAATAAATTCCAGTTAGACTGTGAGCATATCGAACGTCTATGAATGCAAACAGCATCTTACGTGGCATAAATTCTTACCTGCTGATGTATGAAACTTGGTAATTTCGTAACCACCTTTATGAAATATTAGTATTGTGTACGTGTGGTATTGTGTGACAAAACTGTTCGTTTTCCTTAAAGAAAAGTGTTGCCTCCTCCAGAAAACAGTAGAGTTAATTTTGTTAAAGGATATGCAACTAACAAAGAGTCTTTTAAACAACAGCACTGAGACTAACTTAAATCATTACTCTTGTTTAGTTCAGATTACGTAACATATATTTAGCTTATTTGTTGGTTAGAAATGATTACTTTTGTGAGCGAACCTAGTGAAATTTACACTGCCTGACACACAACATTGCTACACGTTCCCATGTGGGGATTTATTTAACAAAATACCGTTCATTAGCCGGGAAAAGCAGTAAAATCTCATGTTAAATTAATAATAAGCAACGAGTTTTATTGTAATCGTGCTGAAATTGTAAAACACAACACAAGGAATTACACCACATGTCACAATGATTACTGCTAGAACCAGTTAATTTTATATAATGAAGTGAATCTCTATTACAGTTGCGAAGGTCATTACTCTGAACAAAAAGATGAAAACCTTTTCTTGTAGAGAGGTTGCCACTACTTACAGTTCACAGAGTGTTGTTCTGTTCAGTTAAGTGCTTGCGCATTGATTGGACTGCAAAGGTCACTTCTACTGTTCGAGAAATTTCTTAGCCACAAGATGTGTTTCACTGATGATGCACAATTTTCTATTCACACTTCACTCTTCCTCTCAAATACACATTCAGAAGAGAGACCCTGCAACTAAACACAGCACGTCCGCATGTCTCAAATGCGTTAGTATGGTTGCCGCTACAGTGTCATGACGAATATTCCTTCTAAATCTACATAAGAGTGTTACTGAACATCGTACAAATATGACACAGTAAAGAAAGTAGTTTTAACTTAACCAATGTTTCTTCCAGTGTACCCAATAGCCCATCACGGTTTTTAAAAATCCTGTCACCTGACGCAGTTTTTTATAGTGTTCTCCACCACACAATATACCAGGGACCACAGCAATCATGGCCATGTGTGAGTAAGTCTATGCACCTGCAAGAAACCTAACGTTTACCGTCGGGAAAGTATGTATCAAACGAGAGCAGAAGTACAGCAAAATTCAGGAATCAGGTGTGACGTGCTGGCGAAGACCATATCACAGAGTCTCATATCGATCTCTCCAGCCACGTGATCCTCACATGAACCATGAATCGTATCATAGTAAGTAACTTGAATGTTACTTGGAATGGTTTGCCGACCAAAATTAATTGCTGCTCATTGCTGGAAATAGAACGTCCAACTCATTTGCCGTCGCCATCTGCAAAAGGAAAGAAACAGTGCAATCCATATCAGACATTTAAATGATTGTCCCTCATCGCATCCATAGCTAATAGATATAAGCTGTGTCATCCATCAACATATCAACTTTAGTTCAACTCTCATTACAGCACAATGAATCACTTGAATGAAGTGTTAAGAGTGAATGACTACTTACTACATACTGAGGGCAAAATGCGTAATGTAGGCATGAGTAAATGTACGTGGCACCTCTAGTTGAGGAGGCGCATTTATTGTGCATGTTTTGCTAATTATCTCCATTAGGCGCTACTGGTTGTAACTACTAAATGATCCGGTAGTATGAGATGTGAACTTAGATTTTATGCATTAAGCTATGCATATATTTCTGTTTGAGCTGTAAAAAATATAATATGATGGTGAGTTTTGTAAATTTAATTTTTTATGAGGAAAAATTTGTAATTACATGCGTCATGAGAGACAGAGAAATTTTGAAAAGTAAAGTTCTACATAAAGTCGTAGATAGATCGTCCACAGCACAGAATTGGAAGCCTATTTCAACGTTAAAGAGAGTTTAAGACTTCGGATGAAATTTACCGAGTAGGAAACATACAGACTTGGTGAAAAGACGTTTTGAAATGCGGAAGAAAACAATGAAGTTTGAGAGAGAATATAATGGTTCAACTGATGGATGAGTGGTTTAATAGAGTCAGTTTAGAACAAACACCAAGAATACAGTGACAATAGCTTAGATAATGAAACTAATAAGCGTCAATCGAAGCAGATGTTAATCTGGTAGGACTGTAACATTACTGTAAATTAGAGAAACAGTGATATAAACTGGAAGTTTTGGTCAGCAGGTCCATATAGTTCAGCTCTGATAAAATTTCGTTGAAAATTATAAGAAATTTACTATGTGCAAAGGAAACCTCAATTATTCCTCCATTGGCATTAACGCGGAATTTTGCAGTATAGCAAAGAAAAGTTAACTCTTTTTGTTTGACACCATGCCACAAATTGTTCAGTGTTCCTCTGCAAACTAGTAACGTTCGTTGACATAACGTAAAATGGAGGACGATGAACGAGAAAAGGCTGGAAAAGACAGATACTCTTCTCGTTTTTCAGGTGCGTTTGTTTCGATCCAATCAAAATAAAATGTAAGTGTGTATGCAGTTAAAGTCCTCAGAACTGATTTTGCAGGGATGTTTTATAACCTGAATAGTGATATGAATTTTATTTCCAACGAAATTAGGAAGGAAAGGAAAACGGTTATCACAAGTATTTTTTGTTCATTGTTTTCGCTACATCTTATTAACACCTGTTACACAAAGTTTGCTCATTTTATACTTCATTGCTATAACAAATTTTATGCATTCAGTGCTAGAATATGTGAACTAGGTAAAACAGTCTGCAAAAATTCACCGACAGAAATGGTGATTATGTCGGAAAATAGCTAAATGTTCAATCTGTAAACTGACGTAAATCATTGTAGAAATAAACAGGTCTATATACTTATAAAAAGTAGGAGACCTTACTTTTGGGATTACCCTCGTAGTTCTGGCAATACCGGCCATGAACTTCTTCTTCTGTGCGGATGAACACATATTCCCCGAACTCTTACGATGAACTTTCGATTTGAGTACGTTCAAAATGTCCACCTCCATACCTGACTGCTCAGAGTGGCAGAATGCCATGCGAGGGGTCCGAGTTCGATTCCCGGCTGGGACACAGAATTTCTCCACTCGTGGACCGGGTGTTGCATTGTCTTCATCATCATTTCATCCTCATCGAAAGCAAGTCGCCGAAGTGGCATCAACAGATAAAACTTACACCAGACGGCCTCCCTACCCGACGGGAGGCACTAGCCACACGAAATTTCATTTCAGTTCAAAATTAGAGTCATTAGAGTGAGTAGGCAATGGGCTGACTGCCTCTATGCTGTCTTGCTCTCAGGCTGTCTGACCTACAGTCTATTTGCCTCTCCTGACTCATCCTTGACTCACAGACATCCCGAATTTTTCGTCTTCTCGGCGTGATGTGATGGTGCATGACTCGAATTGCGTTTTTCTTACGTTTTCTAAGTAGCGGCAACTGCCAGTGTCAGCCAAAATTAATGCAACACATTGTTACGAAGTTTTCTCACATTACAGATTTGTCATGAAGACATTCATGCTACGACAGAATCACTTGCTTGTTGCGGCCGTCTCTGCGTGAGGTTTGGGCTTGTGTTTTGTCCAAGAATCCCGTTGTTAGTGACAGATAAGCGCCTTTCTTTCAGCAAAAGTTTTTCACACAGTGAGGCTCCTCTGCCCCAAGCTTGACGTTCCACGTGGTGCCCCGCGTGACTTCAAGGCACTCTCGTGTCTATGTGTCGTCTCAGTGTCCACAGGCGTCCATGGCTCTCAGGCAAATTTCCTAAGGTCTGCCAAGATTTTCTTATGCAGTGCTGTTCTTCTCCAGCAAAACGGTTCAAATGGCTCTATGCACTATGGGACTTAACATCCGAGGTCATCAGTCCCCTAGACTTAGAACCACTTAAACCTAGCTAACCTAAGGACATCACACACACCAATGCCCGAGGCAAGATTCGAACCTGCGACCGTAGCAGCAGCGCGGTTCCAGACTGAAGCGCCTAGAACCACTCGGCCAAAGCGGCCGGCTTTTCCTCAGCAAGCCAGACATTTTGTACGCCGTCACTGGGTGAGTTTAGGGGGCTCTTGTGTCTGTTTGTCGTCCTGTTGCCTGAATGGATTTACCCACAGCGGCGTTCTTCTACTTGACTGCCAGGCTCTAGGCAAGGTTGTAATTTTCAAAACCCGCCGTTGTATGAACTGCTATATGTCGTCATGTGGACGCCTCCGCCGGTTGCTGCCGACAATCTGAATCTCTCCACTACTCTTCAGATACCGACGCTGTTCAACGCCAGACTGCCCCGAGGCGACAGTATTGCAGTATGGACGCCTCGGCTGCTCTTTGTATGACCACCGCGCGCGCGCGCGCGCGTGTGTGTGTGTCTATTTGTGTGTCTGTGTGTGTTCAGAGCTTATGGGCCCTCAACGCCGAGGTTATCGGCGTCCTTACACATATATTTACACACACGAATGTGGATAAAACTGTTATCACACAAATAGGATGTAATCTATAACAATATTCTCATACCCTCTGTCCCACCCCACTCGTCTTGACATGTATTACACAATTACTCTATCTTAGAGGCCTTAATACGATGGAGGCGAGTGAAAGGTAGAGTTTGTGGAATTAGAATAGAAATAAAACCACAAATTAGCGAAAAGAAAAGTACAAGAAAATGTTAACTGGCTGCCTACTTACAAAAAACATTGTAACACAATAAGAACATCTCCCTAAAATTTTTGGGAGCACATTGGACACATTACAACATTTTTCATTTATAACCACATTTGTTTCGCTGTAACGTAAAATGTAGGGCAGATCTGCCAGCAAATCCGTTCTGAGCTCTGGTCCGAATATAGAACATAGTCTAGTAAAATGGGGAGCACAGTTATCTGTAGTCCAGAAGCTCGACACATTGCAAGATCCTCTAGCCGAAGCAAGCACCCATGCGTCAGAGCACAGTTGCCTATCCATAGACGAGTAAGCAGGACCTCATCTTGTCTTCGTGGCCGAAAGAAGTTACGCCACGACCACATACTGGGCAATAATAGAGGCAGTTTATTAGCAGTCACTCCCAACAACTCGTCTTCCCACTGACGAATGACGAATGACCTCAACAGCGAGGTGATGGCATGCAAGGGTACAGCACACTGAAATAACTGAGGATCGCTACATGTCTCCTAACCTGCTGCATCCGCCCTTTCTTCCACTACAATAGCCACGTGTCCTTATACTCAGGAGAGAGATACCTCCTTCCCCAGCCGTTGTTGATGATATAGGTGGTTCTGTATTTTCTGGACTACTTTAATTGTTGGACACAAGCGTTGTACAGAGCGAAGGGCACTAAGAGAGTCGAATCAACGAGGAATTCAGCGCTCGAAGCACCCACCTGTTACAGTCCCTTAACATCGTATAAAATTGCGCGTCGAAGGCAGTGTCTCGAGCCAATCAGACGTTGAGAACAACAGAGCAACCAACGGAGTCCTCCTGTTCCGACCCAACCATAAATACAGCTTTAGAATATTGGTGCTCAGTTAAAATGGCAGAAAATAAAATATTAAAAACATATACAGGATCGCATTCTCTCCTCTACTGCACTAAATCTAAATTTGTCCTGGGCCTTCCCAGTAACCACAGTGGATGGCGGTTAAAACCCTTGTTTTGCGGTGTATGCCTTCATATGACCTGGAGTTTCATGCTACTGAAGGTAAGAACAAAACAAGCAGATTTTACGACATTCCCATCCACCTGTTTCAATATGTTTTGCACATTAATGATACATTCTTGAGCCCATTCATCTTTCAATTCCTCCTTGGGAATGTCGACCACATATCTGCGTCACACAAGACCTTTGCTGTAATTCCAGTAGTGGAGATCCGTTAGTGTGGCATATTCTCAAGGCATTTAGCTTTCCAGAGATTTGTCGCTTGTTGGAAACTAGCAGTTTCAACCAACAGTGCTCCATTTCCCAATGGCATGACTGGTACCAATGAACTTCCGAAGCCCTATAAACCTTTTTGAATATAAAAAGAACTTTTAAAGCTGTCCTCCTTACGTTTCACAATCAAAACCACATTCTAAGCAGCAGCCTGCATTCTGTTACCATTGATAGAAGAACTCTGTGTAAGTTCTGAGTCTAGAGGGTTGGCTGCACCAGCCCTCTCGTTGGATTGGGATTTGGCACCACCCAGCTGCACACAAGAGTCCTACGTGCCTAGGTAAGCCTTACAAAACTTATGTGCAGCAGGTTCGCCAGACGTTGCCCGCTAACAACAGCCATTTATATATATATGGGGTTACAAAAAGGTAGATGTAGTGGCTTGTCTCACTAGGGGTAAGACAGATACTGCCTACAGGAAAATTAAAAAGACCTTTGGAGAGATAAGAACCACTTGTATGAATATCAAGAGCTCAGATGGCAACCCAGTTCTAAGCAAAGAAGGGAAGGCAGAAAGGTGGAAGGAGTATATAGAGGGTTTATACAAGGGCGATGTACTTGAGGACAATATTATGGAAATGGAAGAGGATGTAGATGAAGACGAAATGGGAGATAAGATACTGCGTGAAGAATTTGACAGAGCACTGAAAGACCTGAGTCGAAACAAGGCCCTGGGAGCAGACAACATTCCATTAGAACTACTGATGGCCTCGCGAGAGCCAGTCATGACAAATCTCATCCATCTGGTGAGCACGATGTATGAGACAGGCGAAATACTCTCAGACTTCAAGAAGAATATAATAAATCCAATCCCAAAGAAAGCAGGTGTTGACAGATGTGAAAATTACCGAACTATCAGTTTAATAAGTCACAGCTGCAAAATACTAACGCGAATTCTTTACAGACGAATGGAAAAACTGGTAAAAGTTGCCCTCGGGGAAGATCAGTTACGATTCCGTAGAAATGTTGGAACACATGAGGCAATACTGACCTTACGACTTATCTTAGACGAAAGATTAAGAAAAGGCGTACCAACGTTTCTAGCATTTGTAGACTTAGAGAAAGCTTTTGACAATGTTAACTGGAACACTCTCTTTCAAATTCTGAAGGTGGCAGGGGTAAAATACAGGGAGCGAAAGGCTATTTACAATTTGTGCAGAAACCAGATGGCAGTTATAAGAGTTGAGGGGCATGAAAGGGAAGCAGTGGTTGGGAAGGGAGTGAGACAGCGTTGTAGCCTGTCCCCGATGTTATTCAATCTGTATATTGAGCAAGCAGTGAAGGAAACAAAAGAAAAATTCGGAGTAGGTACTAAAATCCATGGAGACGAAATAAAAACTTTGAGGTTCGCCGATGACATTGTAATTCTGTCAGAGACAGCAAAGGACTTGGAAGAGCAGTTGAACGGAATGGACAGTGTCTTGAAATTAGGATATAAGATGGACATCAACAAAAGCAAAACGAGGATAATGGAATGTAGTCAAATTGAGTCGGGTGATGCTGAGGGAATTAGATTAGGAAACGAGACAGTTAAAGTAGTAAAGGAGTTTTGCTATTTAGGGAGTAAAATAACCGATGATGGTCGAAGTAGAGAGGATATAAAATGTAGACTGGCAATGGCAAGGAAAGCGTTTCTCAAGAAGGGAAATTTGTTAACATCGAGTATAGATTTAAGTGTCAGGAAGTCGTTTCTGAAAGTATTTGTATGGAGTGTAGGCATGTATGGAAGGGAAACATGGACGATAACTAGTTTGGACAAGAAGAGAATAGAAGCTTTCGAAATGTGGTGCTACAGAAGAATGTTGAAGATAAGGTGGGTAGATCACGTAACTAATGAGGAGGTATCGAATAGGATTGGGGAGAAGAGAAGTTTGTGGCACAACTTGACTAGAAGAAGGGATCGGTTGGTTGGACATGTTTTGAGGCATCAAGGGATCACAAATTTAGCATTGGAGGGCAGCGTGGAGGGTAAAAATCGTAGAGGAAGACCAAGAGATGAATACACTAAGCAGATTCAGAAGGATCTAAGTTCCAGTAGGTACTGGGAGGTGAAGAAGCTTTCACGGAGAGCCGCATCAAACCAGTCTCAGGACTGAAGACCACAACAACAACAACAAAAAGGTACGGCCAAACTTTCAGGAAACATTCCTCACACACAAAGAAAGAAAAGTATGTTATGTGGACATGTGTCCGGAAACGCTTACTTCCCATTTTGGAGCTGATATTATTACTTCTCTTCAAATTACATTAATCATGGAATGGAAACACACAGCAACAGAACGTACCAGCGTGACTTGAACCACTTTGTTACAGGAAATATTCAAAATGTCCTCCGTTAGCGAGGATACATGCAACCACCCTCCGTCGCACGGAATTCCTGATGTGCTGATGCAGCCCTGGAGAATGGCGTATTCTATCACAGCCGTCCAAGTATGAGCACGAAGAGTCTCTACATTTGGTACCGGGGATGCGTAGACAAGAGCTTTCAAATGCCCCCATAAATTAAAGAGGGTTGAGGTCAAGAGAGCGTGGAAGCCATGGAATTGGTCCGCCTCTACCAATCCATCAGTAACCGAATGTGTTGTTGAGAAGCGTACGAATACTTCGACTGAAATGTGCAGGAGCTCCATCGTGCATGAACCACATGTTGTGTCGTACTTGTAAAGGCACATGTTCTAGCAGCACAGGTAGAGGATCCGGTATGAAATCATGATAACGTGTTCCATTGAGCGAAGGTGGAAGAACATGGGGCCCAGCCAAGACATCACCAACAATGCCTGCCCAAACGTTCACAGAATATCTGTGTTGATGACGTGATTGCACAGTTGCGTGCGGATTCTCGTCAGCCCACACATGTCGATTGTGAAAATTTATAATTTGATCACGTTGGAATGAAGCCTCATCCGTAAAGAGAACATTTGCACTGAAATGAGGATTGACACAATGTTGGACGAACCATTCGCAGAAGTGTACCCATGGAGGCCAATCAGCTGCTGATAGTGGCTGCACGCGCTGTACATGGTACAGAAACAACTGGTTCTCCCGTAGCACTCTCCATACAGTGACGTGGTCAACGTTACCTTGTAGAGCAGCAACTTCTCTGACGCTGACATTAGGGTTATCGTCAACTGCACGAAGAATTGCCTCGTCCATTGCAGGTGTCCTCGTCGTTCTAGGTCTTCCCCGGTCGCGAGTCATAGGCTGGAATGTTCCGTGCTCCCTAAGACGCCGATCAATTGCTTCGAACGTCTTCCTGTCGGGACACCTTCGTTCTGGAAATCTATCTCGATACAAACGTACCGCGCCACGGCTATTGCCCCGTGCTAATCCATACATCAAATGGGCATCTGCCAACTCCGCATTTGTAAACATTGCACTGTCTGCGAAACCACGTTCGTGATGAACACTAACCTGTTGATGCTACGTACTGATGTGCTTGATGCTAGTACTGTAGAGCATTGAGTCGCATGTCAACACAAGCACCGAAGTCAACATTACCTTCATTCAATTGGGCCAACTAGCGGTGAATCGAGGAAGTACAGTACATACTGACGATACTAAAATGAGCTCTAACATGGAAATTAAGCGTTACCGGACACATGTCCACATAACATCTTTTCATTATTTGAGTGTGGGGAATGTTTCCTGAAAGTTTGGCCGTACCTTTTTGTAACACCCGATATATATATATATATATATATATATATATATATATATATATATATATATATCGGGTGTTACAAAATCGCGAGGATCATGGAAATAACTGTCTCTCTCTCTCTCTCTCTCTCTCTCTCTCTCTCTCTATATATATATATATATATATATATATATATATATATATATATATATATGTGTGTGTGTGCGCCCCATTTTACTAGACTGTGTTTTAGTCTCGAACCACAGTTCAGCACAGATTTGCTGGCCAGTCTGTGGATGGTTTTTAGGCGGTTTTCCATCTGCCTCTGGCTGGTTCCCCTTATTCCGCCTCAGTTACACTATGTCGGCGATTGCAGCGCAAACACGATCTCCACTTACGCGTACACCACCATTACTCTACCACGCAAACATAGGGGCTACACTCGTCTGATGTGAGACATTCCCTGGGGCGTTCACCGGGGACCAAACCGCACAATTAGCCTGGGTTCGGTGTGGAGCGGCGGAGGGGTGAAGTGGACTGCGGTAGTCGTCGTGGGGTTTGGACCACTGCGGCTGCGGTGGGGACGGAGCCTCTCCGTCGTTTCTGGGCCCCCGTTTAACATTCAATACAATACAACTACTCTCCCGCAACAGAATGTCACATTTACTATACCTGAGGGCCAGAACATTAGTAACAGGGTGCTGTAGGTGGTCACTATGGAGATGAAATCAATGACGAGGCTCAGTCGCACAGTGATCACGCCCAGCAGGCTGGCCACCTGGCGTCCAGAGGACACCTGCCGTGCCAGCAGCCGCAGCTCTCGGTGGGCGGCGCCGCCAACACGCCGCCCTCACAACAGCAGCTGTGAGCACAGCCTCCGCGAGCGCCTCGCTTCTGTCTCCACGCAGTGAGGGGGCAGGACGAGTAGTGACAACTGGCCGACACTGAGAAACACAGTCAGCCTCCCTTGCCAGGTACTGATATTACTCCAAGCTAGAAACGGTTATTTCGTTGTAAGGTAGTAAACCTGATTTATGGTAAGCAGTGAAATTGCTATGAAGTAGAACACTAAACAACCCTCATGAGTAGAGGCGACCAACTCAGACAATTCACACAACTTGCATGAACTCGTGTGAGAGACAGCACTTGTTCTGATATGGAAAAACGAAACCTACCACATGATTGTAGATTCGTTCTGCACACAGAACGCATATTTCCTGAAACGTGATCGTAACAGGAAGAAAGCTTATCATTTCTTATGTCGTAAATGCAAACATTAAAAAGTGAAATTCTGTGCTTTGTAACTAACTGTAAATTCAAAAATCTCAGAAGGGATAAAGAGGTTCCAACACTATCAGCTTTAGAATTTTCTCATATATTTCTGTATTGTAGAAGAAATCTGATGATATCGAAACGAAGGTCAATGCTGACATACACACTATGCTGAAAAGTGAAATAACATTTAATACTGAGGATAACGGTCTGTAATAGGCATGCACTAGAATGTACGCAGAAACCAGCTGTGATATGCTAGCAAGGCTCACAGTAACCAGATCCGATCTTGATCTCTTCACTGATCCAGTTTTCGCATCAATCGTGAATGGCATCATACCAAACACCTTTCATGTGAAGTGGAACAGCTTTGAGGCCAGCAACAGAGTCTCAGTGATTTCTGGTAACAAGCTGGTAGACACATTGGAAGACATCACCTGCGAAAGGGAAGAAGACTTTACACTTTCAGTCATGGCTGGTAACAAATGTACATGCTGAACAATTCTGTGTCTAGTTTATGACTCACAATGACAAAAAACTTGCAGTATTTTTCAAAAAAAATGCTTCTACGAATAAGGATAATCTTATGTTAAAAAGGAATTTATAAATCACAACAGTATCCATCGAACCAAAAGCATGTTAACATTATTTAGCAACAAATCGACCTCACATTTTAAGGGGAAGAAAAAAAATACACTTTCAAGTTATCAAGGGCAGCAGACGATACAGCTCGAATATTTTCACCGTACTTTTATTACTTTCTTGCGTTTGGCGAGTATGTTCGCCTCCCCTTCCGTTTCCCTTGCCTTCAACATCCGGCGAATGAGCGGTTTCTGGTTGTCACTCCCTAGTATAGCACTTCGCGCTCGGGCAGTTAGGATGCTGCGGCGGGCCGGAGCCAGGGACAAATAAATAATGCGCGTGAAGTTTTAAGGCTGTACATTGAGAAGATCGTAACTGCTTGTTATCAGAATAAGGTTCAAAAAAATGGCTCCGAGCACTATGGGACTTAACTTCTGAGGTCATCAGTCCCCTACAACTCATAACTACTTAAACCGAACTAACCTAAGGACATTAAACACAACCATACCCAAGGCAGGATTCGAACCTACGACCGTAGCGATCGCGTGGCTTCAGACTGTAATGCTTAGAACCGCTCGGCCATCCCGGCCGGCTCAGAATAAGGGCTCAAATTTTCGAGTGGGATCGACTACTGTGGATGATACGTTGCAAATGTAATTTTTCTCGTTAGAATATGAAGTCGAGTTGGTGATGTTTTCTTGGAAGAGTACGGACAAGTTTCTTCAGAGGTGTATTTGATTTATTCGACTGTATGTAGACACACGTTTTATCAGGTAGAAGGAGAGCTTGATCCCGAGGCGTTCCAGAGATCACAATTTCATACCACATGTCACCCGTTAGGAAACAATGTTCCAATCCATAAGGGTTGCCGCAGAAGAGTTGGCCGAAATTTAAGAGATGCTTCGGTTACAATCATCAAGAAAGGAAATTAGACAACAGAAGTGTTAAGGTATGATGAGTTTTGTATGTTGTTTGAATTTATAAGTATTGCGATATTAAATGCTGTAGTAGGTAGATTTGTTGAGGAGGAACTGACATGTCAAAAAAAAATGTGAACATATAAATTGCAGAGACATACAAAGGTGAAAGAAACGTAAAGGCAATGAAAATGTCGGAAAGATGAGAAACGCTTCAGAAGATAGACAAAAAAAAGGAATACAATAGTGTTGAGAAAATGAAAGCAATATTACACGCTTATAAATGTAATCAATAGAGAGAATGTAGAGTATTTAAAACCTAACAGCTGCTGAAAAAAGTCATCGGGAAGGAAACGATCGTCGGACTGACAGAATCAGCACAGGGAAGAGTGAAAATGACATTCGATGAATTTAAAAGCAAAGCCGTTAATATTAACAGTGGTAAAAGAACCTTAGTGTTAACCACAGAAAGGAGCGGATTTGTGGAAAGAGTACGTTAAGGACCTGTAAAAGTGGAAGAAGCTGTATACTACAAGGATAGAAGAGAAAAAAGGTAGGTATCGATTTGGAGGGCGTCGATGATCCAGCGTGAAAGCCAGTTTTTGAACTGTGAGATTTGTGACCTTGCGAATCAAGTTCGTTTGTAATTTCTGAAACATCAGAGGAATTGGCAGTTGAATGATTATCCAAGTTAGTGTGAAGAATCTGCGGAACAATATTATCCACACATTACTTAAGTTACGAAGTGCAAGTAATTCGAGAAGTAACGCACAATACAACTGACAGCTCATATATCAAAGTCGCTGACCACAAGAATGAACAAGAAAGCTTCGGATATGTTACGTAATGGAAACAAGACCACGGCACTGTAAAAGAGCGCAATGTATTCTGAAATCAGGAACAGAACAGATATAACAGGTAACATGCAATAAGAATAGTAGAACGTGAGATTAGTGTTCAAATGGTTCGTTCAATTGGCTCTGAGAACTATGCGACTCAACTGCTGAGGTCATCAGTCGCCTAGAACTTAGAACTAATTAAACCTAACTAACCTAAGGACATTACACACATCCATGCCTGAGGCAGGATTCGAACCTGCGACCGTAGCGGTCATGCGGTTCCGGACTGACGCGCCTTTAACCGCACGGCCACAATGGCCGGCTAGTGTTCGGTCTAGGAAGTGTGTAAGGCAGGGACGTCAATCTGCACAACTGCACAGCTTGTAGAGCGTAGAATCAATGAAAGAAACACAAGGAAGGTACAGAAGTTGAATTAAAATTTCCAGTGAAAGGACATCAGTGATAAAACATTCTGATCAAGTTGCTGTCATCTCTAACTGCAAGGATGAATTGTAGCAGTAAGGGGATAGAGCCGATTTGGAGCCACTTCTAATTTATTCATGATGGTGGACCATTCCCCTTCCCTTACACAGTTGTAGATGTGGAGAAATCGCACTTTGGATATCCAATTCATTTCAAATTAATTGCCTGATTAATTATTATGATCATCTAATTACAACCTTAAGCCCTGAGCCGTGTGCGGCTCGCGTTCATGCCGTTTTTCTTTTGCATTTTGTCACATCGAGTGGCGTCTTGTGTCTTCCTTACTTACTGGTGTAACGAAGTTGCTGGCTTGCCTCATTGAGTGGCAGCAGCAGCGCTTATCGATATTAGTACTGTCGTACTATCTTCGGTGTTACCGCTAGTATTTTCTGCGTGGTGGTGCTGGTGTGTGTGGTGGTCAGTCGGTTGGGACAGAGCAGCGAGGAAGTCTCTGCGGCGCGACGCCGGGTCTGGACCGCTGGCAGCGTGCACGCACTGTCGGCTCGTGAGGCGCTAGCTGCGAGAGCGACCGAGTTCGTTTCCCCTTGAACCAGGACGCTGAAGTTGAGTGAACAGTTAACCTGTTATGAAACCTGACATCTCTTTGTTCACTTGCTGGTTGTTGCTCACTGGGCTGTTCGGGCTAGCAGTAACGTATGATGTGTTTGAGTTGGCGAAATCTTGCAGCCGTCTTCCTACATTGTGATTAATTATTAAATTGACTGTTACTTGCCAGTGAAGTGCAGCAGCGGAGTGTTCTGCCCTGAGGCCGTTAACGCCCCAGTTGCCTGCCCTGGTAGTTAGAGTGGTTTTCCGGCCCGGCATGTAGTTAGACAGCCTTTTAAGTTGTTTGGTTCGTATTTTGCTTAGAGTGGCTATAGTTCCCTTGACTGTTTTTAGACGCCAATTTCTTGAGACGTATAGCGGTTCGTAACCGCGTCCTCGGTCGATATTTTCCATCATTGTGCCGTTGGTCGGACGTAAGGGAACGGGTTAAATTGTTGGTCGGTATGTGGGCCATCCCTAGTTTGGATTGGCATAGAATTATTTAACTTCAGCTCTTGGCTGCCTGTCTCACGTCACCTTACATTCGAGCTACCTTCTTAGGCCTACCCTTCGAACACTTCTGAGCACCACTTGTTCTGTTGGATTTGTATTGTGATTTTCATTTTAGTTTGATGAATTGTGCGAGTCCTTTGGAGTAGTAGAGCTAAGTATGTATCACCCCATTCTCCATTGTTGCCAAATTTATTCGAGACGGCGGCGATGACGTCATCCAAGGTGGCGGCATGTAGACTTGGCAACATCGCATGACGTCAGCGAAGATGGCGGATTTTGGCCAATTGTGCAATGTCCACTAACCTAACCTCAAGAAAAAATTGCGGTAATTTTGAATTTTGACAGCAAAAGAGACCAATTGTGCTATGTCCACTAACCTAACCTCAAGAAAAAATGGCGGGATGTTTGAAATTTGGTGGGAAAATAGATCAGTTGTGCTATGTCCACTAACCTAGGCCTCCAGAAGAAAAAGTTTGAATTCCAACACAATAATGCATGCAAAACCGTACTTGTCTTTATTATTATTGATTATCATTTATTAACATTCATTATCATTTATTATTATTTATTATTATTTATAACCATGCATATGTGTATGCAATCCAACTGTGTTAGTTCGTACCCTTGCCACCAGAGAGTGCCACCGTGACGTCATTAAAGATGGTTGATTTAGGTGGGAAGAAAGCCAATTGTGCTACCTCCACTGAACTACCATTACCGTTTTCCTGCACATTCAGTCTTTGCTGAGCTGTCGTTGCCATGTGTTCAATCATAGAGATGGATGTGGGTGATAGAGCAGCCTTCAATAACTGCATTTCATGTAGACATTCGAGGGAGGACTGTAGCCGCAGTTCACTACATGAGGTTAGGAAGCGTATGATAATGGAGGAGTGTCGCAGCAATAAGTAGAAGAATTCTGTTCACCATATTTCGGCAATGCAGAGGCGTGGAGCCAGGAAGCATCCCGTAACCAGAATATGCTCATGCGCATGCACAAACTGCATGCTTATTTACCATCAAATATTCACTCTTCCAAACTGCAAGAGACGTTCAGTTCACACCAATTCGCTTCGGCGTAAGCATATTCGTATACAAGGTATATACCATTGAAGACCATCCTGCAGAATGTGTTCAATCAATGAGTTATTGGTGTTTGACCACGATGAGTTTAAGAGCAGTGTAGTTTGCAAGCATACAGCCAAGAACTGTCCCATAACCTCCTACATGCTGAATGGAAACGTGCATTAATCCTGGAACATATAAATAAGGACAAGAACACAGTCATCCAAATAAATTCCCTCCAATGAAATGCTTTAAAAATGCATTACCCATCTCATGGAAACATCTGCTACTGTTGGAACTGTCTACCTTTTCTAAAGCCCACATATAAGCTCCCAGCTCACAAGAGACGACTGCCTCCAATCCAGCAGCGCGACGAACTGATCAAGTTCACGGGTTCTTCGCTAGAGGGCACTTCCATAGGTCACGTGTTCACCTCATTCAACCAATAGCAGCACAGGATCATGATGACGTAGTTGGCTTCTAAATAAGGAGCACTCAGCAGCTCCTCCATCTCTGTTCCAGTCAGTCAAAATGAAGCATCAGTCACAACCACAGCAGAATAGGAGGAGGAGCAAGCAGCACCAGAAAAGTAATTCCCCAAAATATTATTATTATTATTATTATTATTGCTATTATTGTTATTTCTCTACAAACATCTCATCATTTCATATGAATATTCGTCTTGGTCCTCCAGCAGCTCCACCTATGACACCAGCATCAGCAGGTCCCAGCATGTCCCGGTCCATGCACGTGAAGGCCTCCACATAGATGATATAGAACATTGTTTTAGCATGTGTATAGCACCAGTGCCCAAGTGCTATTCCTCGAATAAGTGTTGAAAATGTCGAACTCAAATTTACTGACAGAATACTGGACTATTGTAATTCACCCATAACATTACGAGATATACGTGCTGAATTTCAAGCATACAAGAAGCTGCTCACAGGTTCGAATCCTGCCTCGGGCATGGATGTGTGTGATGTCCATAGGTTAGTTAGGTTTAAGTAGTTCTAAGTTCTAGGGGACTGATGACATCAGATGTTAAGTCCCATAGTGCTCAGAGCCATTTGAACCAAGAAGCAGCTATTTTCCAAATACTGTACTTCCGCTGCACCCCTTAAAAAAGAATGTACTGATTTTTTCGCATACTGATCATATTTGTAAATATTTTAATAAATAAATATATTATTTTATAATATTAAATTTGTCATTGCATGTTTTTTACTTGTCAAGACAAAATATCATATACGTTAATCTATATGACAGCCTTCCCTTTAAATATACCACCTGGAGTTCATTCTATTGTGTAGCCATTGTAGGTCAGTTGGTAAGGTGACTGCGCTATAGTTACTACACACGAACACATATTTTTAATCATATAAAAGCGTATTCCACACCTTGACCTACCACAGTAGGTATCATGGCGGGCTGGGTGAAACACCCTCGCCTCAAGGGCTTTGTTGTAGGTGACTGGTCCTGTGATGATGACCAAGTCCAGAAGACCAACAAGAATGGGCCACTCCTTCCTGACAGCATACAAGCTATAATTGTAGGTCCATCCAGCTGTGGTAAGACAAATGTCCACATGGCTCTGTTAACGCACTTAGACGGAGTCCGCTTCGAGCACCTTTTCGTCTTCTCCATAACACTCTTTCATCCCAGGTACCAGTTACTGTAGAAAATATTAGATGGAGTAGACGGCTAACGCACAGAGCCTTCAGTGTAAGCGACGACGTCCCCCCACCTGAAGACTTAAAGCCTAACACTGCCTTCATATTTGACGATGTCGCTGTTGAAAAGCAAGATCAAATCCGTAAATATTTCTGCTTTGGCCGCCATATGGGTGTTGATGTATTTTATCTGAATCAAACGTATTCCAGGATCCCAAGACAGCTGGTGAGGGACAGCGCAAATCTCATTATAGCCTTCAAACAAGACAACCTCAATTTAAAGCACATTTACCATGCTCACGTAGGGACCGACATGTCATACAATGAATTTGTAAAGACATGTGCTGATTGCTGGAACCACTCACGATACGGCTTTCTCGTTATTGATAAAACCCGTAAACTGAATAACGGTAGGTATAGCCGGAACTTCCAAGACGTTCTCCGTATATAAATGTAGGAAAATACCTTATCCCATGAATTAACACTTCACCATCGACAAATTCGCACGCATGGCCGACGCTCAGTCTGAGATATCAGGTGTGCAAAGATAGAATGCCCGAATGTACACCGATATCAAATTTAAAAATCTTGGGTCCAGACTAGTTAAAGTTGCAAGGGAATAAAAGGACACCCAGAAACTTCTTGCCATTAACCAAAACCGGATAGAGAACAGAATTAGCGCAATTGAGGGCCAGATAGAAGCTGAGGCCGTTGTTATTGAAGAAGGTAGCGTAGGAAAAAAGGAGAAGAAGGAGTACAACAAAGCATATATAAAACCACGTGATATTAAGAGGTCTGATTAGTATCCTTCGAGATGTTGACAAAGCATGAAGTCATTCAGGCGGGCAAAGCAGTTCGAGAGAAATTACGTTTGCTAAAGTTGGGACATATAGATCGCGAGCAAACACTAAATGAAACTTTTAAACCTATTACCGAATCTATCACCTAGATAGCTTTCCATAATGATGACCCCATCGCAGAATTCACCAACCAGTATCCGACCGTTAACGTAGATAGAACATTTGGTTTCAGCAGGGCGAGACCGTGCATGCTAGGCTCTCAAAGTATAACTTTATCTGATAGCACAATACGCATCGGGGACACAGAGTTTAAAAGAACACCTGGCTTAATGAACCTAATCTTCCTAAGCCCATCAAAAAACCTAAAACACTCTTCCGATGATCGCAAAGTCTATCGGGAAATACTTGACTGATCTCTATAAAAATCACGACGGAACACTGAAAAAGCCTGAAAACTCTAAATACACTACCATTATACAACCTTTACTCAATGGGCAAGCTAAAAGTGTCGGTGAGGGTGTGGACTTTCAGCATAATGGAGTGAGCAATCAAGTCCCGCAGTACATATATTACGATGACCCAGATGAACTAATAGACAGACTTCGACTGTTGATGGCTTCGGCTGCTGCGGGCAATACAGCTCATTCGAATGAGGTTGTATCCATAATCTCCGAGCTTCGAGAGAGAGGTATTATCGAATAAGTATGGAGACCGTGGTTCGAGAACTACACAAGCCAACACACAAAACATACCCTCGTAGGCATGCCATGATTAAAGGGCTGGATGACCTGTGGCAAGCTGATCTTGTAGATATGAATCGACATTCACCTCATAATAATGGACTCAAATACGTTTTAAAGGTTATTGATTGATACATACTCTAAATTCGCATTACCTGTGAAAACGAAAACCGGTAGAGATATTGCTGTTGTGTTTGAGTGTCAGCTGCAGACAGGAACGAATCGATGACGGGCCAATCTTCAAAGCGATAACGGTGGGGAGTTTTACAGTGAACATTTCAAGACTGTGATAGAGCGGTATGGCATACACCACTAATCCACGTTTACCCACCTTAAAGCTAGTATCGTCGAGCGGTTGAACAGAACAATCAAATCTCAAATGTGGATGCAGTTTAATTTTCGCGGTTCGTACAAGTGGGCAGATATCCTCCCACAGATAATTGCAAAGTATAATCGAACCAAACATAGTACAATAAAAATGAGACCGATCGATGTTCGTGATAAGTCACTCATGGACACAGTATATTTCCGGATTGAAATGCTCGACCCTCGCAAACAGAGGTTCAATATAGGCGACTTAGTACGTATTTCGAAACACAAGACAGCGTTCGAGAAATCGTGCTTACCAAATTGGTCGGCTGAGATATTCACAGTATCCAAAGTGCAGCGAACCAACCCTTGGACATATATCTTAAAGGAAGGCAAGTGCGAAGAAATCGCAGGATGCTTTTACACGGAGGAATTGCAGACGAGTTCTGAACCAGATGTATTTCACATCGAGCGCGTGATAAGACGCCGTGGGAATAGAGCACTAGTTAAAGTGTTATGATTTCCATCATCAGAAAACAGTTGGATCGAAGCTGACATGTTAGTATATAACAAGGAGAGTGGACCTCTATCTCCTCAGTAGCGTACCATGCACGATAGGAGGCACGTCATAATAGGAGGTGGAGGTGGTGTTCTCGACAAGTTGCCTGTTGAATTGCACATTCCCGGATATAACTTCTGTGGGCCTGGAACAAAGCTTCAGAAGCGCCTGGCACGAGGCGATAAAGGTATTAACCTACTAGACGAAGCCTGCCTTGAACACGACCCTGCATACGCAGCAAATAAGGATTTCCCAGCACGCCACGTCGCCGACCGGATATTAGCAGCTAAAGCCAAGCAAATAAGGCGAAGAAAAGATCTCGGAATAGGCTAACGCGTTGCTGCATTCGTGGTTGATAAAACCATGCGTGGAAAAATTAAGTTGGGCTTGGGTGTGATGAATTTCAAACGAATTATGAAAGCAGTGCGAACAGCTTTGGGAGCGAAGAAAAACAGGAAGAAGAACAACAAACCCGTTTACTTGAGAAACTGTATTCTCTCCTCGATGTCTGCAGCCAAACGTGTGTTGAATGGTGGGAACAAGAATAAAAACACGACTTCAATTAAACCACCTAGGGTCCTACCATTACCAAAGACTTCGGACGGAATTTTCCCATTCCTCGTTCCAGCCCTTTCAGCCCTGTCCGCTGTAGGTTCACTCACAGGCGGGGCCGCAGCTGTCGCCAAAACGGTCAAAAACGCACAGAATGCACAAGCCCAACTAGAGGATGCCAGAAAGCCAGAAGAAATAATCGAGCTTTGGAGGCAGCAGCTATCGGAAAGGGCTCTACTTGAAACCATACAGGAAAGTACTAGGTCTCTTCATAAATAAAAGAAAAAGTCCGTTAGTTATCCTACCCGACCGAGCGCTCACGAATAAAGATCTATTTACAATTCTTAAAGAAAAACTTCACATTCGTGGATTCCGCAGCGTCTTTATGCGGAATACATTACCGAAGTCCATGTGGCGGACTAATGAGTGCGGAATTGTAAATTTAGAGGTTGCTGGCGGTCCAGGGACCCATTGGGTTCCGTATGTTAAGAAAAGTCCAAATACAGCTCAGTATTTCGATTCATTCGGTGATTTACAGCCACCTGAAAAATTACAACGCTACTTCACCAGCAAAAGACGCATCTTCTACAATTTCCGGCGATATCAGGACTTTAACACATATCTCTGTGGTCATCTCTGCGCTATGTTCCTCATCACAGCGACGGCGAACCCCCCCCCCCCCCCCCCCCCCCTAGAATGCGTCATCGTCAGATCATGTGTGCGATGTATAAAAGAGCTGTCATTGAACACATGACCATCATATTTAGATGCAATGTCGTATACTCTGACTTTAAAAGAGCGAGGATCAGTATAACGCGCAAATTACTTCCCGCAGATTGATTTAAGTGAAGGGGGCTGGAGTATTGCACTGATTGGTCTAGAGTCGTATAACAGCATTCCAAATATTACACAGAGCAACAATAAACTACATCTCGGAATTGGCAGCCGGAAGGAGATTCTACAAATACAACCTGGTACCTACGATATTGATGATTTAAATGAACTCTTAAAACAGTCAGGAAAAGGTATTGAACTACGGGTAAACATTATCACCCTTAAATCTGAAATACGGACAGAGAGTGCTATGATCGATTTTACACAGAGACATTCAATTGGTCCACTGCTAGGTTTTGCGAAGGATCATGTTTTGGTGAAGGACGGAAGTAAATTTTACGCATCAGATCATGCTGTAGATATACTCCCAGTGCGTAGTATTGCCACAAACTCATACCTGTACGATAAATTGATTCACTCAATTTACGGATTCCGCACATGGTATTAAATAGTTCAAGCCCCCACAAACGCTACATATCTCCCGGTGACTGTTCAGACACTGGACTACCTTGAACTGCGTATTGTGGACCAGAATAATCAGCTTGTTAACTTTAGAGGAGCAGAGATCATTGTACGCCTCCATCTAAGGCGAGATAATAATAATAATGGCGTGTGACGAGGGCCTCCCGTCGAGTAGACCGCTCGCCTAGTGCATGTCTTTCGATTGGACGCCACTTCGGCGACTTCCGCGTCGATGGGGATGAAATGATGATGATTAGGACAGCAAAACACTCAGTCCCTGAGCGGAGAAAATCTCCGACCCAGTCGGGAATCGTACCCGGGTCTTTAGGATTGACAGTCGATCGCGCTGACCACTCAGCTACCGGGGGCGGACTAAGGCGAGATGGGAATAATGTATAAAGCTAGCAAACCAGGCTCACATCCCGTCAGTGCAACGCGGAAGTGCAAGGTGAAAACACGCCTTAATTAGGAATTCCTCATTTCTGCACGTTTAAAACCGCAGAATGACGTCGCTCAAGGTAACTCAGTCAGTAGAGTATGATGACCGAATTATTCGTCATGAATACCACTCACACAAACCCTACACTTCAAGCACATTTAACTAAAATGATGAAATTAGGATTGTTATCCAGCATCAGGATGCGGTAACACTGCCTAGCCAGAACTTCCTCTATCTGTACTACACATTTAAGAAAACTGACGGGGCTGCCGTAGCGCTCTCGAAGCTCACTCGAGATGCCGTAGCATTCCTGTTTCAAGAGATAAGCTATGAACTCAACGGAACTGATATAGACCGAACACGCAATGTTGGTATTACATCAGCCCTTAAGACATACGTTTCAGCCTCACCCTCTTATTCAAACAGTTTGGAAAATGCTGGGTGTTTCATAGATGCAGCGGATGGGGAGGGTGGACAAAGCCGATTTACCGCATGCGTGCCACTATAAATGCTTATGGGTTATTTTGAGGATATGCAGCGAATTCATTCTCTCAAACAGCTGAAGAGAATAATCAAATCAAGATTAATAGCATATCATGGAAAATGCCTCACATCACCGTTGCCGTCGAGGAGAACTTGAAGCTCTTAAAAGTTCTGAATGCTGGCACCTACCTACCACTAACTTTTCGATCATGGAAGCTTTTTGAATACCCAGTCCTACCTACAGCGTCCACACATACTTGGGCTACTAAAACATCAGTGCAGTTGGAAGCACCTCGATTCATCATACTCGCATTTCAAACTTAAAGGCGTGCTAATGTATCAAAGGACTCAACTGAATTTGACCACTGCAAGTTAACTAACGCTAGAGTATACTTGAATTCAGAATACTACCCATATGAGAATCTACATCTACAGTGGGACAGCATTGTATACAGTCTGGAATTTGACATGTATGGGAGATTCCGAGCATCTTACTACGAAGGTGTTGAAAAAGAAGGATGCCTACTCAGCCCGCAGAGATTCAACAAGCTAGCGCCAATAATCGTAATTGACTGTTCAAAACACAATGAGATAACTGGATCAGGACCTATAGATGTACGGGCTGCAGCAAACTTCCCTGATCAGACTTCGGCATATGCTCTCATTCTGCATGATCGTCTCGTTAACTACTGTCCGCTCACTGGTGTAGTGCAACGAGCTGTATAAATTAATACGCACTCTGCTAGCTCTAGCGTAGATCACAATGTTACCTGAAGGTGTGAGGATCGTGGCTGACGTTCAAGGATTTTACTATGATGAGTGCAGGCGTTTCATAATTAAAGACTGTGCATTAATAGCATTCACGCAAAGTGATGGAGTAATAGGAACATTTGTACCAAGAGTTGAATCGCCTAAACAATTTAAAGACGTCAAGTACAATAAGACAGTCAGAAGCGCTATGTGGCTAACAAAATTTTATCATGGGATTCTGTGGGATGCCCCTGGCATCTCTTATAAACATTTGCTTCAATTGCTGAGAGTATTTGATCACAACGAGACAATAATCTACGTTAAAGGCGATGAGAATATTAGCTGCCTGCGTCGAATCTTCAAATATGCGGCTATCCAGAACCTGGAATAGTACGATTGTCCACCTATCCATCAACTTAGACAGCGAACGTGTGAAGAAGAAAAAAATAGTTTTGTGTCTGCATCTGAAAATGTAAAATTACTACTGGGTGTCGTGTGATGTCCTTAGGTTAGTTAGGTTTGAGTAGTTCTAAGTTCTAGGGGACTGATGACCATAGATGATAAGTCCCATAGTGCTCAGAGCCATTTGAACCATTTTTGTAAAATTACTTTTAAAATGGCTCACAAATAAATAATTTTTTTTTCTCCATAAGAATTCTTGTTGTTTTCTTTCTGTGACACCTATTTCCATAGAAGTAAGTTTATTGGTGATACTGTGCGTGAAGCGGATTCCACTGGCGCTACCGGAGCCAGTTTACCTGCTTCCACCTCGCCGGCGCGGCGATGAGTCAACCACTGAAAGTAACAGTACCTGAAAGAGACATTGCTGGGGTCGGCTTCGCCACACGCCTGCCATTTAAAGTGACAGGACCACAAAGAGAGTGGCGTGGTCTGTTTGTGACCGGAGGACGAACTCCAGCATGGGTCCCAGCATGGGTCATTCAGATTTCATCTCTGTCTTTAAATCAGTAAAAACGTTATAGGTCTCTCTCTGTGCCAGTGCAACACATATGGATCATTATTGAGGGTGAAATAATAACAAACTCAGGCAATCTTCTTTACATTAAAATAATTGAATTTATGATTCAATTCATATTTTTTTAAATGTTGTTTGCTACATATCAGTTTCCAGTAAAATGATTCACTCTCTTTTTCACATTATGTGAGTTTACAGATAAATTATTTGTCTTCAAGTAAAAATATGGAAGTTCTGATCTTCGCAGATACGTGTTTTTACATTATTCATAAATATATAAGCATTGTGCAGAGATAACTCCCTCGCTCTCTCTCTCTCTCTCTCTCTCTCTCTCTATATATATATATATATATATATATAAAGCAGAGGTACTAGAACGTAATAATAGTATCTTACAAGGTAAATAATATCTCTAGTGAAGTTCCACCGGAAACACTTTTTTAACTAATGGCAAACGTATATTTAGTTCAAGATAAGGGCTCTAAAACATTTTCCACAAGCAATTTAAAATATATTTCATTGAAGTAAGTGGCTGTAGACAATTTGCACTACAACAAGCAGGTGAACACATATTTCTCGGTATACAGATTTTTTCCACAGGCCAATGAATATATATAAAGAATTTAATTTTCAGAACTCACATTCTTAAAAATGTAGTTCTGACTGGATGGCTAGCGGCAGGTGAAACTTACAACTACTAAGATCAAAGCAGATACGAGCTGCGAAATTTGTATTTTCGTCTTCTTCTATTTGATTATAAGAGGTGTAAAATTTTTATCTGTTTTCAATCATATAGCAATTGAATAGTAATAGTAGCAAATAAATATACAAATATATATAAAATCTTTTTTATATATGGGTTTATTTTAGTTTTTCTGTTTTTTATGATTTTTTTTTGTTTTTTCTTTAGTAGAACAAATAATATTTACGCACATGCACACTTAACACAGGCTCACACACATTCACACACACTCAGACATACACGGAAGTACGCAAGCTGATGCACACACTACAAAACACTCCCATCCATTAATTACACTATTATAAAAATATCATACTTCTACTCTGCAGACGTCTCTCTCTCTCTCTCTCTCTCTCTCTCACTCTCTCTCTCTCTCTCTCACTCACTCATTATCTCTCTCTCCCTCTCAGAGTCCCCCACCCCTTATCTCGCTACAAGTGAGTAGTGTGAGTATGGGCGAGTTTCAATGCCGTCATCACAGATGACCCTTTTATTGTCATGAGGCGACAGACCAATTTTAGACTGCAGCACAGTTTACACCTCGTGCGCTATCGATGGAATACTAGTTTGCCGGACCATATGCGGTGGCTGCAGCTCAGAACCGCGAACACCACCACGTAGGCACTTCACATAGTCTTCGATAGACAGAGCTCGTGATGCCATTTGTTGTACCCCCTTAGCCCATCTCTTGAGTGGGACCTTCCAATGTGCGGTATGCATACATCTTAGACCGAAGACCTACAAACTCCACAATCGGCAATCCATTCGACTCGTCTTTCATGAGACCGATAACCTTCTTGTTTCGTGGAACAATACCATAAGGATTATCGGCCGCACAAGTAGACGTGTCGAATTCACTGGCGTCGTACCTAATTACTTCATATGGATCGCAGTTCTTCACCCAATAGATCATACTATCTGTATCCATATAAAGTTATTTAGGATCTGCGAAATGAGTTTTCGTGAACTCATAATGAAAGTGGTACATATGGAGTTTGGATAGGTCTAGTATGCTCACCCCACACAGATAGGTTTAGTAAACTCCACTACAGTTTTAGCCATCTCCACAGCAACAAAATTCTAATTGGAAATGGTTACCCATTTAAAATTTGGCCTGGCAATGCATTTTCGTACGCCATAACGCCCATCCCATTGCGTTCTAATAAAAATTTCACGTCGTTCCCTCAAATTCTCCATGGTTTTTCCGAAAATAGAATTATTCATTATTTTGTAAAAATCTTTCTCAAAGTCACATGACACAGAAGTTCTCGTCTCGTATTCAGATCAATATACTCCTTCAACCAGCGGGACTGCTTGAAGGAGATGGCCCAGATGATTTTAACCAGCTCCATACCCAAACTGAGGCATTGCTTGTCCCACAGCGTTGTCATCAGTTTTGGTGTGGAACCTCCTTGCGGAACTAGTTGCTCTGGACACAGCGGCAAATCGGTATGCTCGTAATGCTAACTAATAGGGTGTTTGAGTTCTGCCTCCACAACATACCCTACATCAGAATATTCGGCCATACCCCCCTGATTTTTACACCTAATCCCTTGCATTCATGTTTGGACAGCCACGTAAACTCGCCAATGGGCAGACATTGCTTCATAGCGTGTCCGTATGAGATACAATATTTAACTTGAATCAAGGGATGCGTTAAATCTGTCACCCATCTGTGGGTTATTTGCTTTCGCGTGTCTATGAATACATTGGCAGAGCCCCACACGGATTCCTCGCTCAAAGAAAAGAAGCATGTCAGGATCAGTCAGTAATTCGATACTGCACTTCGTTTTCTTGAGCATCACGTCCCAAGACAATCCAGGTGCCGTGTGATAAAATATAGGGTCCAGAGAATATGTGGTCATACACAGACTCAGGAACTTCCCGAAAACGCCCGCAAGCAAGCACACACCTGTGTCCATGCAAAGACGTGTGTACTCTCCTAAATTAGAAATATTGAATTCCCGCCAGACAATCACGGCATGCTCATACTCTGCATTCGTTATGGTGTCGCCTGTGAGGGTGCTGGACAATGCAGTTATGTCGAGTAGCCTGGTTTCGTCGAGTTTGGCCATACTATTCACATACTCGTATGGGAAAAATCCCTTTCCTAGTCACAATTTGAAACTTTTCCTCGTCGGGAATTGCAGCTCGAGTGATATGCATATCCGCCGGAGGTAGAGTTTCAACAAGTTTCTGTAGTGGTGCCTGCATAAAACGTAGTATATCGAGGAAGCGCTGCGTAATTCTTGGCGTCATTCGTTTGGAGAATGATATACACTTCCCGACACTCTCAGGTAGGACACTCACCCGATTTTTCGCCCAACCGAAATCGGCCAAGCGCTCGACTAGAAAATGAGCATCATACCCACTTGAATTATGAAAGGTAACTGGTATGTGCCTAGGTAATTGGTACTTCAAATTTCACGCATTGAGAGCTGCGCCACGGAATTTACTTGTAAGATGACAGTGGTTCCTACGAGGAGTTTCCACTTTTCTGTCCAACAGCAGCCCACAAATGTGACACTCGGTGGCGTTATTATACAAATCTTCATTCCCCTTCGATTTGGTCATTGGAACGTTGCCACTGTACAGCTTATCAACGTCCAGTGAAAATTTTTCAAGATCAGGGAGCAACCAAATTGAGGGATTATCCCCGACGTAAGATTTGTATTGGTTAAGGTTGGTGTCATATGACAATACAATTTGGTATGCTGCTGCATACGGTACGTGTTTTTCTGTAAATGTGGTGTGGGAGGTCGTAGGATCGCCTTCACAGCGGGTCACAGGAGCGAGGAGGCACTACAAACGGACACCGCTCCTGGTGGTGGGCATTCCTTATCTTTATGAATTTGTTTTCCTCCGTGGGCATAATAACACGTACCGCATCCTTGGAGGTACAGTCTACTAGATGCGTAGCTAATAACTGTTCAGATGAGAAATAATTGAGGCACCTTCAACAAATATGGTTTAGACGACAATTTGTTGTTAGTTGGGAGGAAAGGAGTGGGGACATGTCCTTGATCCAGACATAGTGATAGTTGTCACCTTCAGAAAAGAGAAGCATATTTACATGCAGCTCTCGCTCACCGGCAAATTTTGAGAAATGGAGGGAGCCGACGGCGATATGCTTGTCTTGCTCATCTGACTTGCTTTTCTTCTTCTCCAGGTCATAAAGGTGTGCCGATATTCCGCTATTTTGTGCCTCGAATTTAGGTATGTCATGGATCTTGACGGGGAACTCAATACCACTGAAGTTATAACAAGAATGAATATTATTACCTACATGGTATGTACTCGGACGTTCAGGATGATCTCTATAATTGTAGTTTCTTTGGCAAGCCAGGATTGACCATGCAAAACAAACCTGATCGTTTCTATTTTGGACATTAATGCACGCCCTCTTGTTAGCTATATCTTGAGGGAGCTTGATATAGCTAGACCCTCCATTTAACGGATAGTGGACATGTATATGCATGTCCAGATATAGAATTCCGCTGAGTGCCTTAGCTGAGCCATTGACTTCCATCTCGGAAAACGGGCCCAATATGACACTCAAGGTGGATTTACGAAACCACTCGGCGATCGATGTGCTCCGCGTTATCACGCCATTATCCCCCCAAAGATAATGAATGCTGGCCTCTCCATCACCAGGCTTATCTTTGGGGGGGGGGGGGGGTGCGATAACTCAATGCCGAGCACTGCACTACAGTTAACGGCAGGATAACGCGGATTATCGGCTACCTTGAGGAGCTCGGTTTCTAGGACAGGGAGGCACACGTTTAAAAATCCAACAGGATCGCGGTACCCCCCTGCCGGGTTTTCGATCCTAGTGACCGAGATATGCTCTTCGAAGGCGTCGGTAATCGCCGAGCACTGTAACTGCGGTATGATGTTACCGACCTGATCTACTTCACTAAAAGGGTGGGAGAGAGAACTGCCACTAGCCACAGGATCACTAATACTGGAACTGTAAGTAGATGAGGCATGCTGTACCTCACACGATGGAGGTGAAGCACATGCTGGCAGCTGCGAGAGAGCAGCGGGCGTACTCCAGTGTGAGCAGCCGGGGGTGGGGTCCGTGACGGTGGGTGACGCATGTGGTGGCCAGGGGGAAGTCCCAGTGGGAGAGCGGTCGGGCACGGCGACCTTGAAAGAGGCAGCAGCTTCACGTGAGGCGACAAGGGGCCCATTGACCGGCGATGCACGTCTCCTGGGGCGCTGCTGATTTGCTGGTTTAGTCGCCGCGACAGGCACACGTGCAACAGTCTGCTGAGAGTCGATCTCTGTAGAGATAAAGTACATTCTATATGTATGTGAATTGTAAAGATCACACACATGGTTATAAGGAGAGGGACTAATTACCTATTTGGCACTGAATCCAAGGCGTGAAGAATTCATCGGGGCACTCTACTGCTCCCTCAAAAATTTCATTGAGCCCATCGTCCATTATTTGTTTATAATCATCTAGAACAAACTGACAAGATATTTTATAAATAGAATTGTTAGAGAAAAGGAAATAAGTATATTATTATTATTATTATTATTATTAAAGATAGGTATTTAAAAAAAATAAAACTTACGAGTGGGCTGTTGTTGTTGTTGTTCTATTTGCCGTTGAATGGTCTCAATCTCATGATCAACGGCTATGAGATCATCACCGGGTTTGCTATAACAGAACGTAATAAAAATTTTAGTTATTTTTTTTAAAAAGGATAGATAGAGTCAACGAAGATTTATTTTTCAGTATACTCACGGGAGTGGCGGTGTTCTGGAGCTGGGGGCTGAATCAAATTATGTAGGGGGCTACGTGGGACAGCCTGGAGCTCTGCTTCTAGCTCGAGCTGGAATTCCCTTAAGTGATCTAGAAACAAAGAAAAAAAATAACAAGTACGAAATAAGAAAAAAAAAATTAAAATGGTTAATATAAACGATGAATAATCTAGAATTAAAATTATACTCACAGGGCAATTCCGGCTGTGGCTAGAGCAGGGGGTCTGTTGGACTCGAGCCTGCTCCTCAGACTCGACGATAAAATCCGCGAGCTCAGCTATAACAATGAGATATATAATTAATAAGGAGAATATATAAGATATAAAGGAAAAATGGTAATGAAAAATAAAAATTATTAACTTACTCGATAATGGCGAATCCTGGGGTCTAAGTCTCTTTGCAGCAGACTCGCGGGTGTTGTTAACGCGCTTCATCTTAACAAAACAGATACAGCA
Organism: Schistocerca serialis cubense; assembly: GCF_023864345.2. NCBI lineage: Eukaryota > Metazoa > Arthropoda > Insecta > Orthoptera > Acrididae > Schistocerca > Schistocerca serialis. The sequence continues at coordinate 725,278,185 of NC_064642.1, forward strand.
CACACACACACACACACACACACACAGACGATAACAAACGCACGATGCAGCAGACAACTGAAGAATGATAAAGATGACCAGGGGGTGACTCCTTATATAAGTGTGATAATGTAGTATCACATGATCTTAGAATGAACGAATGGCTGTTGAGAATTATGTGGGAGTGGCGAAAGAGTTCACTAGCGCCCCTAGTAGCGGAAAGCTGAACTAGTCAAATGGTTCCTGGACATGGTTAAGGGCTGAGCATTTTATAAAATTATCGTAATTAGAATGGAGAGTGAATTGAGGATTTGAGATGATAAAGTGCGTTAGAATGGGTGATTTATTATTAAAAGTATGTTATATAGGTATAACTGGATGTTGACGGTATTAAGAATGGCGCTGAAGGAGATGTTTTGGAGATGAATATTGTCAGCTGTTTTTTTTTTCTTGGTAAAGAGAAGATGAAGTATTTGTGAGCAGATATATAGAATTTGATTCAGTTCTTATTTTGTGCAGATGGGGATTTGAGTTGCGAACTTTGCGTTAGATCGATTTGCAGAGAGGAGTAGCTATGAGCGATGGATTGCAGTAGTCGCGGTTAACTACATGTGGAGCGAGCGATGTTGTTGGCTTAGGTACTGGAAGGCGTGCTCTGGCCATGTCCTAGATGGCGTGGATTGAACAACCGTATTCGGTTCATAGTTAGAATATTTACAAAGGAGTATGTCGGACAAGAGTATAAAGGTGGAGACTGTGACGTGGGCGGCCTCAAGCTCGTGGCACGAGAGAGAGAGGCAAAGGTGATTTAGGTTAGCGTCTTTGTTTGCTAGAAGTGGAGTACACATTAGTACATGTTAGCGAATAAACATGGATCGGAAAGGGGATGTAGTGGTCGGTAGCGAGTTTAACTATTTCATTCGAAGTCCAGGTGGACGAAAATTTATTCGAGGTCGATGTGGACTTTGCATTTTCGGACTAGACAGGTTAATTAATTGGTCGATTTTATTAAGTAGTGATGGGCAATTTGTGTTAAATTAAATTGATTGCGCACTGGACTAGGGACGTGCGATTGCTCATGTATACAGGAATGTGTTGGTTAATGGAAGGATATTGTTGGATAATGAGAATAGAGTGATCAGTTAAGTTGGAGCCTAACACACTTGCTGTTGTGGACTTTCCCAGTCTTAAGGAAATAGCTTTTGGCGCGAAAAGCGGGGCAGTGCGTTCTTTGTGCGAGAAACACACGTGGTAGATGGTGAACGGTTGGTCTTGGCAGGTACTAACTTGTTAGGGAAAAAGAATTTTGGCGGGAAACGTGTAGACAGCATCTGTGAGCAAAAGTAGTTTTTACAAGGGCGGTCTTGAGGCAGGTATGGCCAGGGGGGGACGTGTCGTGCAGGAAGAAAATTGGCGGGAAACATGTGGGATGGCTTTCTTTCTTTCATAGAGATGTGCAGGTTTCAACGTGCTGCTTTGGGGAGGGGGTAGACTCCCCTGTCCTGGAAAATATGTTGTTGTTGTTGACGAGAACGCTGGACCGGCCGTGACGTTGGGATATGCGGTCGCTCCCTTACCTGCGACGACCGTGGCTGGTAGGAGTAGGTATCTCTGCTGGCGACTATTTCAACTAAACCAGTTCTTGTGTGAACATCGTGGTGAGTGCACTGGGTGCAGCTGCCATCTCCAACATGTGTGTACTAAGTGAGATGGTGAACAAGTTATGACCGTACTTATTGAAATAAAGACTTTCATCCTCTTTTCCTGCCAATTCACAGGAGGTGACTTACGTTAGTACAAGTGCAATTTATTATTATTTGACGCGTTTTTGATAGGTTAGCAGTGAAAAAAAAAGTGAGTGGAAATGTGGGTTATTTGGTATCTGTGATAGATTATGGTGTTGGAATTTGAAGTCGGGAGAGATTTTTGTTGTGGGTGTAAAGGAAATGGTTCTCTGACCGCAGAAATCGGACATCTGGATTTTGTGTTAGTGGAGGCAGGCGAATAATAATAATAATAACAATAATAATAATAATAATAGTATATGATTAATAATAATAAAAGATAAGTATGGTGTTGCATGTATTATCCTGTTGGAATTTGAATTTCGCGCCACTTTTTTCTGGAGGCTTAGGTTAGTGGACATAGCCCAATTGGGCTATTTTCCAGCCAAAATTCAAAATTGACGCCATTTTTTCTCGAGTGTTACGTTAGTGGACATGGCGCAATTGGCCTATTTTCCCGCCAAAATCCGCCATCTTGGATGACGTCATGCGAAGTTGGCAAGTCTACATGCCGCCATCTTGGATGATGTCATCGCCTCCATCTTGAATAACTTTGGCAACAATGGAGAGTGCGGTGACACATACTTAGCTCTACTACTCTTCGGCCGTATATTAATTCAGTTCTTTTTAAATTTTACATAAAGGTGTTCAGCCGTGTCAAAATTTTTGAAGATTGTTTTCATTTAAAAACAAAATATTTTCCTTACAATTTGTTCTACCTCTAATTGTTTGTAATCCAGGCCGCAAGCCGTTAGTTGTTCGATGTATTATATGTGGCCTTCAGCCGAGGATTTACGTGAACACCTTTTAATAAGGCCTTAAGTTGTATGTATTCTTTAAAGGAAATTTTTTTATAAGAAGCAAGGGGTTTATATTAAATTGTTTGTCTGACTTGTTGTTCAGGTCCTCAGTCGTTGTTACAAATTTGTTTGCGGCACTCAGCTGTGCAATAAACTAATATTCCTTTAATTAGGCTTTTGGCCATTCTGCTGTAAGTTTAAAAGAAATTTCTTGGTTAGAAAAATATGTTTACTAATGTGTTTTAGTTACAGTTGTCTTTCAGACGTGTAGTGTAGGCCTTCAGCCGCTAATTGCTTTCAATTGCATTTTTTTAAAATTTTTAACTTCTATTTTTAATTGCTTTTGATTTGTAAGACAGGCCTCCAGCTGTTCTTGTTTTTGGTGTGATTTTGTGCCTTCAGCCCAGAAAACATCTCAAGTTTTCTTTAACTAGGCCTTCAGCTGTATTGTCTGATTGTGATATTTTGAAGCATTGGGTAAATAAGTGGTTCTCAGAAAAGTAAAGATGTGTGTTTGATTGTGCAATTCACAGTGACTGTTTACGGCCCCATCGACAACCGCAACCTTATCCTGTACACCCTCTGAGTACCTACCAACCAGGTTTCAAATGGTAGCAGAGCATGGTTACGATTGCGATATTGCCATTACAGTCACTGTTGGTTTGAATTGTTTCTGTTATTATTGCACCATATTGTATTGGTTGTTGATTGTTCCTCTTACTGATCGTCATAAGTCCTTTACTTGGTTTGCCGGTGCTAATTGGTTGACTGTTCTTGATTTGAATCGAGCCTATTATCAGATTCCATTAGCTGAAGAATGTTACAGCATTTTGTACTGATTGGAAAGTGTTTAACAGGGTTTCATTTGGTTTGACTACTGGTGCAGCCATTCTTACTCGTTTGGCGACTGTGTTTATAATTATTTGGACGACTTGGTAATTTATAGCCGTTCGTTTCAAGAGCATTTGGATAATATTCAGCAAGTTTTTGCGAGATTGCAGGGGACCGGGTTAACTGTTAAACCCACTAAACTGACGTTAGCCAGGCAGCAGGTGTCCTTTTTAGGTCATCTAGTATCAGGTCAGAGTATTCGCATCGACAAGGAACGAACTAAGGCATTAAGAGCTCTGCTTCCACCTACTGACAAGCGTGGAATTGCCAGGTTCATAGGTATGGCGAATAATTTTAGGTGTTTCGTCCGTAATTTTGCTCAGTTCGCTGCTCCCTTAAATGAATTGCACCGTAAAGGAGTGCGTTTTGACTGAGGACTTGCCCAAGAGGCCACGTTTGAGCACGTTAAGGCAGCTATAGCCAAACATCCCTCCTCGCAGTGCCGGATTTTAATAAAAAGTCCATTGTCCAAACTGACGCTTCTAAAGTAAGTATTTCGGCTGTCATGCTCCAGGACTTCGAAGGCCAGAGGCAGCCATTATCGTACACGTCTCGTCAGTTAACCAGTGCCGAACTGAAATAATCTGTCTACGAGTGTGAGGCAATGGCGGTTTTTTTCGCCCTGGAGAAGTACCGCTTTTACCTTGAGCGTAGGGTATTTGAGCTAGAAACCGATATTCAAATACAATTTTGGTAAACATTTTTGAAATACAGTGATCAATAGATTATTATATTCTAACTAACGTTCAGTCTTGATCATAACACTTATGGCTCAATAATAATGTGATCAAGACTGAACCGGGTTCCCGGGTTCGATTCCCGGCGGGGTCAGGGATTTTCTCTGCCTCGTGATGACTGGGTATTGTGTGATGCCCTTAGGTTAGTTAGGTTTAAGTAGTTCTAAGTTCTAGGGGTCTGATGACCATAGATCCCGTAGTGCTCAGAGCCATTTGAACCAAGACTGATCTTTAGTTAAAATACGATGATGAAGTATTAAGCGGGGTGTTAGCCAGGCCACGTAAAACTGGCCCTACCGCCAGGTGTGCGGTACGCATTTCTGCATTTTAACTTGAGGTCAAACACATAAAAGGAACTTTAAATGTCCTTGTGGACTTTCTCAGCCGTTTGTTCACTGAACATACATCTAGTGAGGGCACCTGGGAAACAGAGTCCTGCAAGGTTCGCAGGAGAGCTTCTGTAAAGTATGGAAGGTAGGAGACGAGGTACTGGCGGGAGTAAAGCTGTGAGGACGGGTCGTGAGTCGAGCTTGGGTAGCTCAGTTGGTAGAGCACTTGACGGCGAAAGGTAAGGGTCCATAGTTCGAGTCTCTGTCCGGCACATAGTTTTAATCTGCCAGGAAGTTTCATATAAGTGCACACTCCGCTGCAGAGTGAAAACCTCATTCTGTAAACATCCCCCAAGCTGTGGCTAAGCCATGTCTCTGCAATATCCTTTCTTTCAGGAGTGCTAGTCCTGCAAGGTTCGCAGGAGAGTAAAGTTTGGATGGTAGGAGACGAGGTACTGGCAGAAGTAAAGCTGTGAGGAGTAGTCATGAGTCGCGCTTGGGTAGCTCAGTTTGTTGAGCACTTGCCCGCGAAAGGCAAAGGTCCCGAATTCGAGTCTCGGTCTGGCACGCTGTTTTATTGTTGTTGGCGGGTCCAAGTGACCCACGATTCCCGGTTAAGGGCTAATATTCTAGTACTGTGATGCAGAACATAACAGATATTAAGATGGTAAGAAAATACTTTTTTTCAGGATGAGAGAGTATTTAGAGGAAATAGAGGGTACGTCATACTATTGTACGGGATTTTCACACTGAGAATCAACACGTAACGATACTTTAGCGATGTGATAACCTATGTACGCTCCGATAACGTGTATAAAGGCGAGAAATCCACATTTATTAGAGAAATTCAAGTTGTATGGACAGCAAGGTGCCCATCTAGGATTGGCTATAGGGGATTTTATGAACTGAGGAGTCTATGGCCGCGGTGGAATTGCAGTAAGAAATCTGTGTCTAACCGTGCCTCCTTGTATTGCAGTGTGCTAGGAGCTAGCATTGCCAGACCAATTAATTTCATTAATTAATTAATTAATTAATTTGATATAAAAGTTTAATGTTGCATCATTTGCACCCGAGTGCAGGTGGTGGGTGTGGGTTCGCCATATAGAACAATTTAAAAGTGGCACTGCATCAGTCTTATTAACCGACTTACAAGATGTATTGATCCAGACGAACCGTTTATTTGCCTCGCAACTTCAACTGATATTAACGCAAAGCAAGAAGAAATTATTAAGAGCAGCAGAAACGAAATAAGCGATAAACCTAACATCAAAGTTGTGGCACTATAAAGGGGCGAAGTGAAGTAGTTATGCCTCGGTGGAAGCAATATTATACACGAAGGATAAAGTTAGGAGGGCATAAGAAGCAGACATGAGAGAATATTTCCCATGTTACTTGAAGAGAAAAACGACAGAACTGAGGATGTTGGCTGCATATGCCATTGGTTCACTGAAAATGTTCGTAAAATTCTGTCGTTTACTAGTTGATTTTCTAAATTAGGACAGCAGTTACCAGAAGAACTTATTACAGCTGACAAGGCGGGATGCTCTGCATTGTAATCCAAGAGAAAAGTCTAGACTGTCTTTCATAAACCAAATTGAGTTTTCAAACCGAAGCTTCCAAAGTTACTGAAACTGGAAATTCAGCATAAATGTGTAGTACCAGTTCTGACTTACGACGGTAAGAAAAGCATTCAAGACTGAGGGTTGCTGTATGATTTGAAGTATTACGACAGACAGGAAGTCAAGCAAATATATCAGGGAATATAGAGATGCCGGGGCATTAATCACCGCGATAATAAAGATAAAATGCACCGAGACGGAACCTGTGGCCAGACGAGTGGATAACTGCTGCACGGAAGTTCTTTGTTGCCTTCGAAGAGGCAAGCAGACGTTGGGACGATGACCTAATTGGAAACGAACAGTTCAAGTTAGGATATACGCAAGAATAGCGTGTGTATCAGAGAAGATTATAATTTTCCATGAAACTTCAAGTGCAGGTGTCGATCCTACAGAAGATTTTAAATGACTGATGACTGAGGAGATTATGATACTAATGACCTGACAAACACTAAAGTCTAGCTGTAACAGCTGGTTTCGGTGTAACAAAAGCGGTTTATTTCAGTACTCTTTACACAACACACAGTACAGCGATAGCTAGGGGAACAAGTCTGTGCCTTGACGTCAAAAGCGTGACACATACACTCCTGGAAATGGAAAAAAGAACACATTGACACCGGTGTGTCAGACCCACCATACTTGCTCCGGACACTGCGAGAGGGCTGTACAAGCAATGATCACACGCACGGCACAGCGGACACACCAGGAACCGCGGTGTTGGCCGTCGAATGGCGCTAGCTGCGCAGCAATTGTGCACCGCCGCCGTCAGTGTCAGCCAGTTTGCCGTGGCATACGGAGCTCCATCGCAGTCTTTAATAGGATCCTACGCAGTGCCGTAGGGGACCGCACCGCCACTCCCCAGCAAATTAGGGACACTGTTGCTCCTGGGGTATCGGCGAGGACCATTCGCAACCGTCTCCATGAAGCTGGGCTACGGTCCAGCACACGCCCCAACATCGTGCAGTCCGCCTCCAGTGGTGTCGCGACAGGCGTGAATGGAGGGACGAATGGAGACGTGTCGTCTTCAGCGATGAGAGTCGCTTCTGCCAGGTGAGCGCCACAATCAGGACTGCATACGACCGAGGCACACAGGGCCAACACCCGGCATCATGGTGTGGGGAGCGATCTCCTACACTGGCCGTACACCACTGGTGATCGTCGAGGGGACACTGAATAGTGCACGGTACATCCAAACCGTCATCGAACCCATCGTTCTACCATTCCTAGACCGGCAAGGGAACTTGCTGTTCCAACAGGACAATGCACGTCCGCATGTATCCCGTGCCACCCAACGTACTCTAGAAGGTGTAAGTCAACTACCCTGGCCAGCAAGATCTCCGGATCTGTCCCCCATTGAGCATGTTTGGGACTGGATGAAGCGTCGTCTCACGCGGTCTGCACGTCCAGCACGAACGCTGGTCCAACTGAGGCGCCAGGTGGAAATGGCATGGCAAGCCGTTCCACAGGACTACATCCAGCATCTCTACGATCGTCTCCATGGAAGTATAGCAGCCTGCATTGCTGCGAAAGGTGGATATACACTGTACTAGTGCCGACATTGTGCATGCTCTGTTGCCTGTGTCTATGTGCCTGTGGTTCTGTCAATGTGATCATGTGATGTATCTCACCCCAGGAATGTGTCAATAAAGTTTCCCCTTCCTGGGACAATGAATTCACGGTGTTCTTATTTCAATTTCCAGGAGTGTAGTCAGCTTAAATATTTACCAAGGAAGCCGGTAGCCACTTCAAAGACTCCGAAACTGGAGCCAGGTAGAACGGAGCTACTGTTAGCTAGCTGGAGTCATAAGGGAGGTACAGTGCTGGCCGAAGTGACGGTTTGACGCATTACGGCTGGTTGTGCGAGCTATATTAGCTATGTGACGTCAGCAGGTGCATCCATGTGGAAGCCCTCCTACGGCGTCTCGCGGCGGTCGCTGAAATCTGTGAATATTATTTTCACAGGAAATCAATCTCGAGATCTGAAGGTGGAATTTATTAGAGGAATTGTATTTTAAATTAATTAGCAGCACGAATTCTTGATAATTGATTGGTTTTTCTTTTTCTCTCAGAAAATTTAATTTTACTCCTCATTGACTAACTGCGCTCAAAGTGGAACACTGCTAAGTCCATCTACCACATGTCACCTCTTTTTCTTATGTACCAAACTATTGTTTGCTTTCAGTCTTGTGGATATGGTACTGAATGACGGATGTTTATTTGTGTTTGCCCCGCCTGTCTTTTGGCCTAGATACAATCGTACATTAGCACGAAATGGTTCATATATAAAATAACTAAGTTCGCTGCAGAATATGAGCTATGTAAAATTATAAAACTTTAGTTGGAAGGATTATGAATGTCTGTTACACGAAAACTAGCGGTTAAGTTTCAACAAGATTTGTCTGTTATTCTTCGCACATCCATATTTAAACTGGATGAAGGTGGGACATTTTACTAAAAATTAAATTCCTTCATATGTACTTAAGATATTATATTTACTTCGCAACTAGTTCCGACGTTTCGTCAACGCTATCTTCAAGCCGTTACACTTTGATCAAATCAATTGTGTGTTGCTCAGTTTAGAAGTCCTCGTTGAGACCAACATATACTCCACATGAATGGCGGGCAGTAACGAGTGTCTATTATTCGAGCACATTCTTCCCAGTAAATAAATAACTGGATTCTGCAGTCTGTACTTGTAATCAGCAAGCAACGGCGCAGATAATATATTATTACACATCGTAGGTATGGTTTATTCCTGAGCTGGTTCACAGTCTATAACCGAATTAACTAAATTTTACTAAATTTATGGCTGGACTTCACTCTAAGAATTTCTGTGTATCGCAAACTGTGGACGCACGTGATCGTATGCCATTCAGATAGTCAAGTCCAACATGTCATTACTGTACTGATACATGAATGTGAAACATCCTTCATTGTGACCCAGAAAAGGGACCTGACCTACAAACCTCATTGGTTACAACTTCTACAGCTCAGCTTCTAGCCACTACAGTCAGCAGTGACACAAGTCGCTATAAATTACACGAAATTTATAATTTTCGAACAAAAATCACGATTTAAAATTTTAAAACATTGTTAGCTAAACGCCATTACACTGAGCATTTTAGTATAAAACATGACACGGTTAGGTAACTTATTAAACATGAAATGATAAAGTTATGGTTATTCACAGATGAGATCAACGGATCAACGATCTTAACTTTCACAGGAATGATCCTACAAGAACGTATAATACATCATTTTACGGTAAACTGTCCTTCAGAGTCTCTTCTTAGGTACCAGTAAAACTTTGTTATTTATCATCACTTGCTTCTACATCAGTATATTGGGACAATAAGAGTAAGCAAAAAAAGTATCTGCAAATATTCACAAGTATGTGGAGAGAAACAGGATGGAAGGAGACGGATGCTCCACACAGTGGTGTGTTATTAGTAACATTACAATTGCAGCTGTTGTGTTTATTCACAACGATAGAATAATAATAACTGTGTATATATAAATTATCGTTTATCGCCAAGTAATCAGCTGCTGTTGTTACCTTAATATGCCTTGTTGATTATCATATCTGCTTTATTTCAGCAACAACAAGTATACTTACATTGTTCACTACTGAAACAATAATACTAATAATAAATCTGAGAACAAATAACATACTGAGGCACTTCGTGGCCCACCGCTGACGACAGACGGATTCCACTTAGACTGGACCTGGATACAGTGAGACTTATTTGATAGCCACAGAAGAAGGAAGTTACGGACCGAGGAACAGGTAAGAGACGACACTGAACTTTGAACGCCTCAGACACTTCAATCAAGGCTTAAAGGCACTCCCACTACAACGTGCTGAGATGGCTGGTAAATTGCAGCCTGTTTGACTGTCCAGAAGTATTTACCTGATTACGAACTTTCGTAAGGCATAAAATACGATGCATACCAACATTTTCAAATATTTTTTTTTGAATTGCATGTGACATATTCTGGTTTTTGTTGACATACAGACTTACCTTGTGCCTACTTGGATAGAACATTTCTGGGAAGATGCATAAGGCATGGTGGTCCCACCAGCTGGCCTCTGCGATCACTGAATGTAACACCACAGGTTTACCAAACGCCAGTGAACGACACTGCAGCATTATGGTGCAGAATTACTAACGACATAACAGCTATCACTCACGAAATGCTAACACACAGGTTGGACTGGAATATCGCCTGGACATGCTTTGGGGAACGAAAGGAGCACATAGTTTACCAGCCCTTTTATAAATGAACAGAAAATTATTATGAGAATAATTAAACTCTTTACGATGAGAAAATGCACACTTAAATACGATCTTTGAAACCCATGATGATAATTCAAACAAAACAACGCTGGTCACCCTACGTCGCAGGGCCAAAATGAAATTATCAAAGTAATTCAGGTACTAAGAAGCTCCAATTAAATTATTAATTGCCATACAGTGAAGCCGATAACGGCAATTCAACAACATAAGTTCATCAAGCGTATGTATATGCCTCAAAACTGCGTAAACAGGTTAAGTCCCAATGAAATCTGTCTTCCACAGCGAATGCAAGATGATTTGATTTATTAAGCAGTTGCAGTAAAAGTTATTAACGGAAAATTATGGGTCAAGAACGTCAATTGACCAAGAAAATAACTATACATAGCAACTACACAAGTTGCTTAAGGTCAACGATAAATATCTACCATCAAGAACCTATTTCAAGTAATACAACTGCACACGCAATTTTCGTTTGGGAATACGATTCCTCGCTATAAATATCAGTTTACGGCAACACTGCCCAATCTTAAGTAAACACAATGTCACTACAGGGAATTTTAATAGCATTTACCACAGCTAAAGAGTAAATGAATTAATTCTAGGTGGCCATGCAACAAATTAACCAATTCTACAATTGGTGAAAATGCTTCAGGGCGTTCATGAAGTTAGTATCGAGTTTGAAGGATCTTAATATTACATTTGAAGGCCCCTCTACTGGCGGGATTAGGAACTCCGAAAGCTTTACGGCGGAATGGCCGACCCAAACCACAGGTTAAGCTTATGGATGAATTCCGTCTCTAGACGATGTTGCTTAATTTAATAAAACCTGTAAATAAGAGACTATCCTTTTAAGATATCATTCAATTAAAGATGGCTATCGAGCACTGAATAAATAATATACGAAACATGTAATTTACAGAACGATTTTTCAGAAAGTATGATTGAGTACACAAAAAACCAGTAACGCTACTCAGTTACATGGCGAGGAGATATACAAAAAAAGGTAATTTACGTTCTCCACAATTCGCAAACACACGTACAGAAAATGTGCTAAACACAGGCTATATCTGAATGCACATGAACGCCTTTGGCCCACTACAGCGAAACAGAGGAATAACCATAAATACCGGCTAGACCCGAAAGGAATCAGAGCAAAATCTGGAACGCAGGACCGACGTCTGTAAGAACAAGATTTCTTCATGATACAAAAGGCCTCAGCATACAGTCCACAAGATGGGCACGCCACTTTTCCCCTAGCAGGCTCGTTTCCTCCAGCAGTCGAGTAGGCTGGCAGTCAAACTCCAACCAGCCTGATGGCCCCAATAACACGAGCCAAGTCGGTGCCTTCAAGCTATTGTCGGCCAAACAGAGTGCTCACACATCCTCGGTAAACCCAGACCCCTAACTACCCACTCCACTGCCAGCTAGTAGTTAGCAACAAGTGATCAGCCTTGGGAAAGCTAAATGCCTCATTGAATATGCTGTCAACACGGATCTCCACAACAATTTCCGCTACACCTTAGGTGTTGTCGGCATTCCTAAAGAAGGACTGAAAAATGAGTGGGCTCAAGAAGGTATAGTACAGTGCATCAGGTACAACCAGACTTCTTTATCCTCACCTTCACTAGCTGGAAACGCCAAGAGTATATCAAGCCAGGTTTCTTACACCTAAGAGTGTGGCCCTAGATCGTTGGGCACGCAGCTGGCGGTTGTAAAGGAGAATCCACTTGAGGCAAATGTGATGGAGCGACTCACAAAGGAGCTGGCTGTTTGTCTCCTCCGAAGAATGTCATTTGTTCTTGGGATCACCATGTATGGAGTAGGGACTGCAGAATACAAGATACTGGGACTGGAAACAATGAGGCATATTCCATATGGTGAGGCTAAGAAAACGTGTAAATCCACACAGCCTCCCACATTTACTACATCTCCCTTTTCAGATCTTAAAAAGCGTTTTGACACCTGATGCGTGTACACAAACGAAGGTTGCTAGTGTGAGCACTAATACCAAAGTTTGTAGGTACTCTTGTACAGCTGCACTTATTACAAAGCGCACAGCCGCCTGAGAACGTCGGAAAGGCCGACACTGCCGAGCTCCCAGCACGTCCAGAGGCAGGGTCTGGTAAACAGTCCGGCACTGCCTCTACAACTGCCTTCCCTGGCCATGAAAGCATATGGTAAGCTTCCATTGCAGTTGTAAATAGATGGTAAATTGTTAGGCCATGCCAATGTGATTCGACCTGATGGCTGTACTTCGCCTGCTTCAGAGCCAATGGAATATACTATCTGCCAAGGGCAACCTTCTCAAACTAAGTCTGAATCCCCACAAAGTGGCAGCACCACTCCCCACTGGAGAGCCAGAGTGAATGGTGAACTCCTGTTGTAAGCGGATACAACACAAAAGCAGAACGTCCATGGGTTCAGGATGCATTTTAAGGAACTGAAACTCCTAGGAAAAGGACGTCCCCAGTGGTTCTGCTTACATGACAAGTATGTTAAAGCACCTGACACTCCTGGGTTCTGGGACTATTCCCTCTTACACAATGATGACATGACTGGGGAAAGGGCCAAGAGAACGGCGACTGTGTTTGTCTATAATGCACACCACTCCTCAGCTATCGACTTGGTTAATGACCTGCAAGCAGTAACCATTGAAGTCCATGGAGGTCAGCAGACTAGCATCTGCTCCCTGTACTTACCACTGAGGAAGCGAGAAATTCTGAGAGGCAGTTAGAGACCTCTTAATACCTATCCCCCACCCATTTTCCTACGGGAAGATTTCAGTGCCCATAGGTTATTATGGAGCTCCCACTTCTCTTGCCCCAGAGCTTGGGGATTATAGAGCATCATGAAGTCTCAGGAGTTCGGCATTTTAAATATTCGTAACTCATCTTAACGCAGCTAGTGGGTCATCCTCAGCCATCAACCACTTTTTCCGCTCCCCAGACCTTGAACATTCGTTCAGATGGAAGTTACTTCCATTCCAGAGACCACCTCCCACTGGTGATTCATCCGCGCAAAGGCGATGCCAGGATGGAAGACCATCAGAGATCACTAAATGGTGGAAGAGAATAGAAGCTTTCGAAATGTGGTGCTATAGAAGAATGCTGAAGATTAGATGGGTAGATCACATAACTAATGAGGAGGTATTGAATAGAATTGAGAAACTTGTGGCACAGCTTGACTAGAAGAGGGGAACAATTATTAGGACATATTCTGAGGCATCAAGGGCTCACCAGTTTAGTTTTGGTGTGCAGCGTGGAGGGCAAAAATGGTAGAGGGAGGCCAAGAGATGAATACACTAAACACATTCAGAAGAATGTAGGTTGCAGTAGGTACTGGGAGAAGAAGCTTGCACGGGATAGAGTAGCAAGGAGAGCTGCATCAAACCAGTATCTGGACCGAAGACCACAACAACAACAACATGGTTTTGAAGTACAATATCTTTTTGTTGTATTTGGTATATGCTAAGCCTGTGTGAACAGGTCTATGTGGAAGAGATATTAAGTACCATGGACTATGTACTACTGCCCTGGTTTGTGTCTTATACTTACAGAATTTCCTAAGAGAGCACAGCTATAGCTGTTCTATCATTGGATATTTAATTATGACTGTATGCAATGTCTATAGTCAATAAAATTAGAAATATGAGACATAAATAAAAACGTACCGGGTTCTCACCGCTGGGCTCTGTTTCTTTTTAACCTTAAATTATTAATTAAACTTACCACAAAGTGCTAACTTAATGTCGAATTCTTACAGCTCTGGTTTAACTGGCACGCCTAGGCATTAGACAGGAACAACTTCTTATTTGCTTGTCTCACGGTGTAGGAACGCTGGAAATGACGATATCAAAACTGATGGCACTTGCGAAGCACTGCTGTTGCCGCAAAGTCGATAAGTGCTTCCTGTTTGCTCTAATTAATTACATCTATAAGACCTTCCCTCGTAACATAATTGAGCTTGGCTCGCGAAATAAGAACACTGGAACATCATCCAATAGCGTAACGAGCTGACCACAAAAATTTAATAGTGAAAAACTGACGTATATAATGAATTGAGTGTTTAGGAAATTCGTTGATATACATCGTAACCAAATATTGCAGTGGTATCATAAAGAATTATTACATTTTGAAGTCTGATAGGTTTTGGTGATGCCATGTTCCAGAGGGTTTCTAGTTTCAGTTGAACTGAATCAATGAAACCTAAATTACAGCCACCAGATGAGCTGTTTTTTGATAAACACATACACAAATTCACCCACCTGGTTAGAGAATATAATACGTTTATTTTTGATGGGACTGAGACAGTTATATTTTACTATCATGACTTTGCCTTGGGGACTATTGCTCCATCATCAGGTGCTACGTATCAAATAGTTTTTCAGGTCTTCGGTTTGGGACAAGAGGCCCAGTAATCACAGTACATGTAACCCGTATTGCCCTTGCACAGGAGTTTCATGCTGGCGAGCGGTTCTCTGCTGGAAGTAGGGGAACGCATAAACGACGAAGGCAGCCAAATGTTGTCAACGTTCGTTATTCCATCATAAACAGACCTATCTGGTGCATCCTCGAGAAAGCAGACAACACGCAACAGGCACTGGTCCATGGACCCTAACTTCAGAATCAGGGCTTGGAGCTGTAAGCATCCTCAAAAAACGGTACTGTAGAGCGTGCCCTTGGTGCCTTGCACATTCCAATCGCCAACTGTTTCGATGATAGGATGGTGTGACAGCTTCCCAAGTCGAGTGGTTGGATTGATACATGTCAGTGGCAGCGGAAGACAGAAGTACTGCAGCGGGTGATGGACCGTGGATCGTTTAGTATTGCATCTGGCGGACTCCAGTAGCACGGAGCTGGATGGACCTCACTTCGTACTCCGGGCCATGAGGAAGTGGCAGTAGCCACAGTAGGCTGTCTCAACGAGACGGCGGTAGAATGAAGGCGACCTAACAGCCTAGCCATCGCTAGTCCTCAGCGTCACTGCTACCACAATAGCTGCATCAGGAGAATTTCGTCGACTCCGCGACGCAGACTGACACAAGGTGGGTGTCAACGCATAAACAGCCTGTGCCGATGACTTACTCGTATGCAATAAACCGATCGGAACTATCACCTAGTATTTCGTCGAACCTCCATTGCTCTTAATAACTGCGAAAATCCTCTTAGGTATTGATGGTACAAGGGAAATGATATCTTCTTCCTAGATTGAGGTCCACTCCATTCGAATTTTAGTTTCCAGCTCGGCAAACTGTCGAGTACTGCGATAAACACGCAATACAAGTATTCACCATAAATCTCCATCGGATTCAAATCTGGACTTTTCAATGGCGAGCACAGAAATGGATTTCTTCATCTTGAAACTGCGACTTTGCCTTGACAGGCCTGCGAACCTCAGCGTTATCGTGGTGGAATAGGAAATTATCATCGTCAAATTCCTCATACATATAAACCAATTCCGTTTCCAGCATTCCGTATAATCAGTGGAGTTCATTTCTGGGTACAGCCATGCTATGTTTGACACGCCTCTGTACGAAATAATGCCCAAGTCATAACCCTGCCACCGCCGTGGTATTTACACATTTGAAAGTGTTCTTCTGTAAGTAGATCATGACCGTAATATTGAAAATCGTCTTTCCCATCCAAATTAAACTTCTTATGAGCATTGAAAGTTACTTTGTTCTATTCTACGGTCCACGACATACATTCTTGCGAAAACTTTATACGATCCTTCTCATTCACCTTGTTGAAAAGTGGCTTATAGAACCATTAGTTGAACGCTAGTTTCGTGTCTGGAGCCAGGGTTTGTCTAAAATGTCTGGAAGAGACTGGTAACTGAAAATCATTCTCATCTAAGAGGAACGCAAGCCGCTGAATTTCGCTTTACGCAGAATCAAACGCATATGTGATACAACTTTCGCGTCCGCGTCCGTGTTCGCGTCCGCAAAATTATCAACAACACAAATTGAACGCTCTAATTTCGTAGCAATCTGGTGAGTTGGGCACCTTGATTCATGCTTGCTCGTCACCCGATGAATGCTTTCCACGTGGCATTATCACAATAACATCCGTACGAGCTTAGCAGACACATTTTCAAACTATAACTGTAGTGAACTGTTGACATTCAGCACAGTGCTCGTCATCCAGTGGACCTTCGTTTATACCACCTTCCACCTCTTCCTTCGCGAAAGACAGCCTTTTTTTCGATTTTTAAGTACTCGGTCTAATTTTAGGGTAAAATGGAATGAATTTTGTTTTGCTTTCTTGTACACTGTTCGGGAAAAATGTGTCCAGTGCCAAATACATAAATAAACATTTTCTCCACTAAGAACCACATGCCACTGTACTAATTTCGCCACCATTTACCAGAAATTAAGGAGATGGTACCTGGATAATTTCAGAGAAGCAGAGGTTGTTGAGAGCTTCAGAGTAACAATTAGGCAATAGGTGACTAGAACAGGGGAAAGGGATACAGTAAAACACGAATGGGTAGCTTTAAGAGATGAAATATGAAGGCAGAACAGGATCAAATAAGTAAAAAGACAAGAGCAGGCTGACATCCTTCGACAGTACAAGCAATATTGAATTTATCTGATGAAAGAAAACTTAAAAATGCTGCAAATTACGCAGGCAAAAGGAAATAAAAACGTTTGAAAAATGAGATTGATAGGAAATCCAAAATCGCTAAGCGGAAGTGGCAAGAGGACAAATGTAACGACTTAATAGCAAATGTGACTAGGGGAAAGATAGATACCGCCTACAGAAAAAATAAAGGGGCCTCTGGGGAAAAGAGAGGCAGCTGTATTAATATCAAGATCTCAGATGGAAAATCAGTCTTAAGCAAAGAAAGGAAAGCTGAAGATGAGGTGGGAGATATGATACTGTGAGAAGAATTTGACAGGGCCCTGAAAGATCTAATTCGAATCAAGGTGCCTGTGGTAAATGGTTAGTGATAGCCTTGGAAGAGTCGGCGATGACAAAACCCTTTCATGAGGCGTGAAATATGTATGAGACAGGCGAATTACCTTCAAACGTCAAGAGGAATGAACTAATTCCAATTCCGAAGGAAGCAGTTGCTGATATGTTGGAAATTTGGGGAATGGTTGCAAAATATTAGCATGAGTTATTTACAGAAGAATGGTAAAACTCATAGAACTCGACCTAAGGGAAGATCAGTTTGGACTCTGGAGAAATGCAGGAACACGAGAGGCAATACTGACTTAGAAGCTAGGATATACAAAGACAAACCTAGGTTTATAGCATTTGTAGATTTAGAGAAAACTTTTGACAGTGCTGAATGGGATACTCTTTTTGAAATTCTGAACATAGCGGGGGAAAAATCCAGGAAGCGAAACACTATTTACAACTTGTACAGAAACCGGACGGCAGTTACAAGAGTTGAGCGACAAGAAATGGAAGTAGTGGCTGGGGAGTGACACACGGTTGTATTCAATCTGTGCACTGAACGAGCAGTAGAGGAAATGTAAGAAAACTTTGTGGTAGGAATTAAAGCTCAGGGAGAAGAAAGGAAAGCTTTTAGGTTGGCCGATGAGATTGCAATTCTGTCAGAGACAGCTAACGACTAGGAAGAGCAGTTGAATGAAATTGACAGTGTCTCAAAAGGAAGACATAAGATGAGCACCAGGTAAAGCAAAACAAGGGTAATGGGATGTAACAGAATTAAATCAGATGATTCTAAAGGAAATAGATTAGGAAATGAGACACTTGAAGTAAATGAGTTTTGCTATTTGAGCAGCAAAGTAACTGATGCTCGCCGAGGTGATGGGATATAATGTTTAGACTGGCAAGGAGCAAGAAAAGCATTTCTGAAGAAGAGACATTTATTAACACAGAATATAGAGTTAAGGGTTAGAAAGTATCTCTTGAAGATATTTGTCTGGTGTGTAGCCATGTATGGAAGTGAAACATGGACATCAAACTGTTTAAACAGATAGAAAATAGAAGCTTTCTAAATATGTCGCCAGCGAGAAATACTGAAAAGTAGATGGATCGATCACTTAATTAATGAGGAGGTACTGAATAGAAGTGCGGAGACAAGTAATTTGTGGCACAACTTGATCTAAGTAAAGTATCAGTTGATAGCGCACATTCTGAGACACAAAGGAATCACCAGTTTAGTACTGGAGAAAAGTGTGAGGGAAAAATTGTACGGGGAGACGGGGAGACCAAGAGTTAAATAAACGAATGCAGAAAGCAGTTGAGAAAGATGCAGGTTCAGCAGATTCTTATGGCGAACTATCCCTGAATATTCTATCAATGGAGAGACCATTATGACTTTTTCAGTTACTGACAACATGTTCTGTGAATATACATTGTGCCTGTAGAACAGAGGTTTGTATTGTCTTCTGCATCATCATACTTTCGCTAATTGTTAATTACTGCGTCTCATAGGTTCAAAGTATGAGATTCAAAATGGTTCAAATGGCTCTGAGCACTATGCGACTTAACTTCGGTTGTCATCAGTCGCCTAGAACTTAGAACTAATTAAACCTAACTAACCTAAGGACGTCACACACATCCATGCCCGAGGCAGGATTCGAACCTGCGACCGTAGCGGTCGCGCGGTTCCAGACTGTAGCGCCTAGAACCGCTCGGCCACTCCAGCCGGCAGTATAAGATTCCATTGTACATTTGTCCACTCTCATGCCCTCTTCGAGCACACTGTTGGCAGAGCAAGTCTTCTCTTACAACTGCTGATGATTTTTGTTCACAATCTAAACAGTCACTGGGATCGCACCTGCACCCAGGACATTTGGATCGCAATTAAAAAACGCTTGCAAGAGACACGGTGAATCCATATCTGGCTGCAGCTTCAAAAACATGGTACGCGTCATGACCGGTGGCAGTGTTTTGTATCTACATCAGGGTTGGGCAAAAGGGTAGAAAACAGAAATTCGAACACAGAGATGTAATTGTAGGGGCACACACTTAAACTCTGGACTTGTAGTGTTGGTTATAGGAGGTCACAGTTGCAAGCTCCCCACTCTAAGTTTATGTACAAAATTTAGCCCAACTTTACCTCCCTCTTTAGAAAAGTCTACGTATTACCAAAACTAAGTCACCACAAACTGTTATGCAACATGAACTCACGTGTTAACCTTTGACTGAAAAGAATCTAATTTGAACTGAACTGTAGCTAGTCTCAGTACACTTTGTACGTAACTGAAACAAAAGTATTATCTGGCACTAACCAAAATTTCCATTTACATCTCGTCTTGACAACAGCAAACAACAAATACACAACGGCTAAGCTAGATATCTATTTTTAAATAAAATTTCCAAACAGAATTCCAACTGATGCATAGGCTACCACTTGGTGCAATGTGGTAATGTGTAAAGATAAACGTTCTTTAAATAGTGGAATGGGGAGAGTAACTATTCCTATGAAATGACATTTCAAAACAACGATGAACAAGAATGAAGTATTTCTCATTATCTTCACACACAGTATTGGTCTGAACAACACTACGTTTAACAAAGTGAACAATGATTTGAAAAAGGTACGGTGTTGACAGAGAAATTCTATAAAAACCAAATAGCATAATCAGTTGATATCTTAATGCATGACTCAGAGGAGTGGGGTGGTCATTCTCTCAGCTCTGAGCAAGTTACCTATGTGAACTACGGTTTCCCAAATTAGATGCTGCAGTCATCTCAAATTTCTTCTCGTTACAATTAATGACATTATTCATAATTTATGTTCTTTTCACCTTCCAGTATATAGATCATATTCGTGCTTGTTGTCCTTACACTAAATATTTCTTCACCTAACTGATACAATCACAAGTCAACACAGCACGACTGACTACGCCCACCACCCACAACACTTCAACTAAGAATGTATCAGACTGCGCAGAGGCAAAGACTGTGCCACAAAAGTAGTTTAACATTAACATAACCTGCTCTCTCTCTCTGTGATGTTGAAATCAATAACTTACAAGAATCAAAATTACAGCCCACCTTGCGTATCGTCCACCTTCCCCGATAAGGACTTTAAACAAACGTCATCTCATATAGGAATAAGACGAGGACAAAGTTTTAAACATTATGAATAGGAACACTCAAGACATGTCAGAAATACTAAGAGAAAAATCGCTTTACATGAATATGAGTTTATGCTATATTATATTATATTATATTATATTACATTATAAGAAAAAAAATATTTGCGAAATTTCAGAACATGTGAATGAAGAAATTAACAAAAATCACCATAGCTATACATCATGGTCCATGATGTGTATGAGAATGTTCTGCAAAGAGCTATTTTGATTGTTTGTGTCACATTTTGTACTGAGTGGTATGGTGATCTATGCTGTTTCTGAAGCGCACAGAAAGTGCGTTGGAGTGTCTGTATCACACAAGGGCTACATTTCTGAAGCATCGTCACATTGACAGTAGTAATTTGCATGATAAAAGTAGACAGACGTGTGTCCTTGTCACAAACGACCAAACGTTCTGGCCGGCCGGAGTGGCCGAGAGGTTCTAGGCGCTTCAGTCTGGAACCGCGAGACCTCTACGGTCGCAGGTTCAAATCCGTCCTCGGGCATGGATGTGTGTGACATCCTTAGGTTAGTTAGGTTTAAGTAGTTCTAAGTTCTAGGGGACTGATGACCTCAGAAATGTTTCAAATGGCTCTGAGCACTATGGGACTTAACAGCTGTGGTCATCAGTCCCCTAGAACTTAGGACTACTTAAACCTAACAAACCTAAGGACATCACACACATCCATGCCCTAGGCAGGATTCGAACCTGCGACCGTAGCAGTCGCGCAGTTCCGGACTGCGCGCCTAGAACCGCGAGACCACCGCGGCCTGCTTGACCTCAGAGGTTGAGTCCCATAGTGCTCAGAGCCATTTGAACCATTTGAACCAACCAAACGTTCTATAGCACGTTGAAATACGAGGTGTCACGGTTGTAGGAAGCTATGTGGAAGCAGTCTCAGTGAGACCAAACACAGTTCTAAATTGATAACCCCACACATGCACAAAGAGTAAAATAGGTAGTAGTATCTGTCTGAAGCAGATTAGATCTATTGAGAACTCCAAAAACATCTTGCAGTATCGAAGAGTACCTTATAAAACTCAGTTTTAGCTTGTATCGGCAAGGAAGTCGGCATTTGGCACATAGTTAGTAGAAGTATTTCCTATGCCCTGGCTAGTCTCAATATTTACGGTGAATGGCCAATCAGTTACAGTTTGTTACATTAACAATATAGAGATACCTATATTAAGACAGGAATGATAAGATTTTACACAGTTGTACTTATGGACTTCACATGTAGTCTAATGGTTACAACAAATTTCTATCTCTACGTTAAAGTAAGAAAAAATCGCATCGACGTTTTACAATAATGAATTACAGAAACATCAGAGAAGTAAATCATGTGAAATGGTGTACAGTAATATGTGTGATAAGAAACATTATTAAATGTATTTGGAATAACATACAAAAAATACTAAATCTATTCATATAAATATGTGTGTGTGGACATCAGCGAAATACACGAAAGAGAAACTTTAGGGTATTGATCACACACAAGGAATAAGCACATAAGGATAGAAGGAGAACACGAAAACATAATGAGGAAAAATATGGTTTAGGGGTTACCAAGGTTCACATCAAAGAATTTTATGCAGTCACCCAAACATCAGTCTGTTATTGTACCTAATACACTCATTAATTAGCGTGGTATCTAGTTATATTTTATCCTTTAGTTTGTGCACCTTTTAATCGTTTTACCCATAATTTCTGCAAAATTCCAACAAATAACACTGTTTACTTTATCTCCTTGCTTCTTTCTGTCGTATATTTCACACATTCTTATAAGTTCATATAATTAAGCTCCATGGCCCTTCGTAACCATATGTCATCTTTGCACTACCTAACCATCTCTCACATATGTTCTACCTTACCATATTTCGTCTGATATTTACTCTGATTAATCATTTCATCTCAAATTCATCTTTTTAATCATTTCTTTCTTCATGTAAATGTTGTACAACTTCCTCTCTTACCTTTTCCCCTTTGCTTGCTCCATACACCTGTTTCTTGACTTCTTACACATCTTTCTTGTCTTATGAGAGCTTACTGCAGTACTACATTTAACTTAACTATTTTAATAATGGCGCTGCATCCTACAGTGACAATTTATACAGAAAATATGCATTACAAAGAAAATAAAGAGAATATGAGGCAAAAACAACCTGAAAATTCCTTAAGCTAAAGCAATGCATGTTATTACATTACATCACATGTAAATACAAGAAGACAATTTGACTGCAATGTCACACATGTTAGTAGACAAAAATATATGAAAGACTCTTATCCTATGCCATGGCAAAAAGAGAAAAGCTGAAAAGCAAAAAGAAAATCATTAGTATCTTACGTACATGCTGTATCTCCTTTCTCTTCTTGGTTTACTTTTTATTCTAAGTATATTATCACACCTCACGAGTCATGAGTTTCGTGACCATTGAGTATAGGCAAAAATATTTCGCAAATGAACAACACATTTATGATGACTGTGTAGACTCTCAGGAATGGTTTATAAAATACTGTCGGTGTTCATTTTATTAGATATTATTTATTCTTATTCGGTTTCCACATGAAATTTCGATGTTTGTTGAATTTGTTGAGTAATAAATGAAAGTCTCCCGATTCTTGTCAACGTTTACCTGACGGGAGTCGCTCCGGCATGCGGTGCAGTAGCATTGTTCATTGCTGCAAAGCAAGAAATGTATTAGAAATAGGTGACATGTAGTTCTATCATCTGGGTACAACTTTAATACATATAATTATTTTATAAATGGTCTGATACTCAAATTATGACGAAGTCCCTTACTATTTGTCCGAATAGTTTCAATTTCGTTCATTATTGCTTTCTCGTCATTGAGTATCCCCTGGATTTGCTGATCTAACTTCAGTTACATCTGTAACACTGAACTATCCCTTCCTGTATTTTGCCACTGTGAGTTATTATGTATATTACTTTGGCTATGTTGGTTGCTAGTTGCAATTTTTTTTTGCGCTGTGTTCTGCGGATTTTGTCTATCTGAATTGCGCCCATGAGAATCTGGATAATTGCTATCGAAGTTAGAGTACTGATTATTTTCATTATTGTGGTAATCGTGATTACGCCTGTTCAGCTGCGAGAATAGTGCGTCATACGGACGATGTCGGTTATCCATCTGTATTTGTTTCTGTGGCTTTGTTTGTTACGCAAGTTCATATAGTTTTCTTTTCATGCGGTACAAAAGCGTCATAGTTTCTGCTGTGATATTGATTGTGTTTTTTATGAAGCCGTTGTCACAGTCGAATTCCAATTCCGGAAGTAATGTTTGAAATACTTCTAAATCACCTTTACATCTGTTGCCCTAAATTACGTGGCTCAAATGTGTAGGAAACTTTGTTCAGCAAATGCGAATTAAGTCTGACAAAGTCTGTGGGTTTGATAAGTACTGATTTCTGCGTACCACGTTTCCAAAATATTTCCTGGGCGTGAGAGGTCAGACTGTTCAAACGTTCGTAGTAGGCTACAAAACAGCTTGGTAAAAATCATTTACCGTTTGGGAAACTCTCAATAATGACAGCATTTTTGCTAGAGGTTCATTTTCCAAGTAACCGTGTTTAAGTTGCCAGTTTTGTGGTAAAAAATGTAGGAACTGATTAATCCAAGTTTGGGGGTGAATTTCGTTACTATAATTCCAGAAAACGTTTAATTTACGTACTGTCAATAAGTGTCTCTAACAGAATTTCCTTTTTTGTGTGAACCAGATTTTTGCTATTGCACCACGATGGCGATTCATTGTCGTATCTGGATGTGTGATAGTGTTCTCGTGCAAAATCACCTAAACGCCACAAATTGTATGGTTACCAAAGTTTTGTGAATAGGAATGTAAACGGTCAAATTCGTCCTTTTGGTATTCGCGGTTAAGCTTTCTTTCAATACACTCGTCTTTGTCATTCATAGTGTTCCTTCAACGCTTGTTTTTTCGATTAATTTTCTCGTGGTTTTCTTTAAAATTTATTGATAACTGGTATTCTGCTGTGTCTGAAAATTGCACTGGCATTGTGTCATTCGAACCTCTGTCTGCACTGACTGTCAAATTTCTCATTTTCATTATCAGGTCACAAACTTTTTCTTTAATTGTGCTTAACTGTTCTTTACGTTCTTGAGAATTTAGTCTCAAAGTTTCCACTTGTACGTTGATTTCTTTTACCGTTGTGTTAAGGAATTCGTTTTGTTCTTTTATCAGCGTAGCTATCGCACTCTGAACTACAGTGCTGAATTTAGTTAACAATTCGTCCCTGTCATTACCCTGGTTCATTTTCATGTTTTCGTGTTCTGTTTCAAGTTTATGTTATATTATTGCAAAACTAATAATTATTGTTTGAAGGTTATCTTTAGTTTCTTCCCTAGTCTAATTCAGGATATCGACATTCATGGCTTTCTTCTAACGAACGTGGACACCTGACTCAATCCAAGCATGCTCTCGAATTCCCAAAGTATAGATCCACTGTGCTAAGACTCCACAATAGTAACAAATGAGCAGTGGAGTAGTGTCTTAGAAACGCTTTGTCTTATTACCGACCGTGGTACTGATATACACTGGTAATGAAGACAATCAAGTCAAATGTACGTTCGTAAATATCAAATACCTTAAGAAAATTTACAGCAGGACAATACTATACACCATACGTCGAGAACTGCTACAGAGTGGTTGCAGGAACACTCTTCTGAGCTTAAATACTTCCGCTGGCCGCCAAACTCCCCAGACATGAACATTATTGAGCACATCTGGGATACCTTGCAACTTGCTTTTCAGAAGAGATATCCACCCCCTCGAATTCTTACGGATTTATGGACAGCCCTGCAGGATTCATGGTGCAATTCCCTCCAGCACTACTTCAGATATCAGTCGAGTCCATGCCACGTCTTATCGTGGCACTTCTACGTGCTCGCGAGGGCCCGACACGGTATTAGGCAAGTGTACTAGATTCTTTGGCTCTTCAGTGTATATGTAAGAACCATGTGACACGCTTTTTCAACGTATTGCATGTTATTTCTTTATATAAATCCGTTACACTTCTCAAATGCTTTATTCATGTTCCTGGTTGCTAGCTCAACGACTTGACACGTACGTAGATGTCATTCAGTTACAGTAAATTTTCAATTTGTGTTTACAATAACAACATTTTCGGACATTTCATGGCGTTTTGGTTCTATAAAGTAGATATTGGCATTTGCTAAACAAACAGTAAGTACGTTCATGTAATAAACTTCTTGTACTGCACATAAATGTATAACGAAGGTCTAATGATTGATAATATTCCTAAGTTTGTGTGCTTGTGAATATGACAAGTTAATTTGTCAAAAGTGGTAAAGATAAATAAATCTATATTTGCAATTGACTATTGAAATTAGTTCTGGAAAACGTTTCTTATTGTTCACACACAGTATAGTACAAAGAACACATTACTGCATATGGAGATGATTTGAGTGCACAGGATGTGACATTGAGCACACAGAGCTACCACATATACCAGTAACAATGGCTGTAAGAGTCGAGATGTGACCCTTACTGCGAGGAGTGATCGGCTGATGAAGTTGGGTGAAGCGCTGTCTCTCCATCTGGACGTGGGTCGTGGAAGTGGTGGTGACTGGAATCACACACTGGACTGCCCGAATCCAGAGTTCTCGTCAGTAACATTATTGCAACTAATTGTATGCAAACA
The DNA here is from genome assembly GCF_023864345.2 of Schistocerca serialis cubense. Classification (NCBI taxonomy): domain Eukaryota; kingdom Metazoa; phylum Arthropoda; class Insecta; order Orthoptera; family Acrididae; genus Schistocerca; species Schistocerca serialis. Next base: position 725,304,377 of record NC_064642.1, read on the forward strand.
AAAGAGATGTATGTGTCAAATATCTGCAGGAGAAGTAGCTCAACGACATGTAGCCTGAATTTTGCTACCTTGAATTTCTATCTTACACTTTCAAAATGTCTGTTAGTTAAATTTAATTATTTAATGCAGTATTATAAAGAATTTTCGCTGACATTTTATTAAGTCACTAAGCCGGCCTTACATATTGAAGGTTGTGTCGTTTTATGTTGTGTTGTTTTATGTTGTTGTTTTGAATGTGATGGTGAAAAGATGTAAATTTGCTACTTGCCTACCTGTGATTGTCGTAGTTGACGGTAGAGAAAGGTAGGTGTCGTGGCCCCTGCCGGCCACGATGCAGCTTGAGCAAGTTAATGGCAAGATAGTGTCTATTCTCGCTTCAGGCTTTGTTACACGAAAATACAAACATTCCATGGCTACAAGTCAATCGCACAATAGATTTATTTGACGAGTGAGATGCTAGAGTACTATGCCTTCACAGTCAATACTTCACTTACAGATTTCGTTAAACTGCATGCCGTAAAAAGTACAAATACCCTTCCACCTTTCTGTAAATAATGTCATGCTGCTTTTAGCACTGTCCTTTCACCTGACCTACTCGTCAGATGTAATTCAGATTTCAGTTAGCTGCTATAGTCTTGAAACTATTCACGTGTGCCGTCTTACATCAACTATTCTTAACATTCTTCTTCTCTTCCAATTTTTCATTGAAATCTTCAATAGTAATTGTTCATTCATTCACTGCTCAACGGTCTCCTTCTTCACTTAATTACATAGATATAAAATTTGATCATATATTGCACGCAATTTAACGATTTTTTCAGTTATTTCGCCATCTATAAGTGTAACCAAACTATCAGTGTAGCTTTACAATGATACTGTATTCTCACAATATGGAACCAACCTCTCTTCGCTGTGTCACGTACGTTAGGAGTCCATGCTCCTTTATTTTCGCTTGCATCATATGAGGAATCACAATGTGTGAATGCAGTTGTATACCCTCTGAGATTCCGTGGCTCATCTCATACATAGGCGCAATGGAGTGCTATATTCATTCTACCAACCATTCGTTAGTCACTACTCGTGACTGCTGCTGCTTCCCTGTCTCGGGTCCACCGTTTCTCTCTATCTTTGGTGTACTGGATCTAATAAGCAGTGTCTTGTTATAGGATATAACCACCAACTTTCTGCTATTACCTGTGATTAGATTATATATTCCCTGTTTTTTTCTGATTGGTAGAGGTTCGATTGCTAGAGTATCTAAGGGATAAGAGAAATGATCGCGAGCATATATGTTTGATGGTTTAGTGCGATCAGAGAAGATATCGAAGGCGAAGTGCATTAGCCTCCCCATTTTCGGTTTTATATATTTATTTTTTTAATTTTTAAATCTTTGTATTTTATAGGTGTGTCTTTGTAGATTTGATACTTTTATCAGAGGTTCTCTCTATACTGCTCTGCCAAAGAAGTGTACAGGATCAAGAACGTACAATTGACACTTTATTTATGATTACATGTAATGCCAAACTAAAATGTAATGAAGACAGTGGCCTGTGTGCTTTCATCATTTCTCACTTTATCTTAACGTACCGAACTCCTCTGTTCTTAAGAAAGACTATGAAAATATGTTTTACTTGATTTTATTGTTATAAACTATGTGGGACAATTGTTGCAGAAATAGTATTATTTCAACAGTACTTCTCGTTGGTATCAGTTATGATACTTGTAGACAGATAATTAGGAAATGCCCTCAAATCGTTAAGTGTGTAAGTTTCCAGTTCTGTGTTTTACATTTTTGTTTTTGTTAATAAATATATTTTACGCTTTTATTTGTGCAGGTTTGACCCTTTTATTTGGCGTTTAGGGAGTGTACAGGAGCATGACCATGAACTTCACCCGTTTTTATTGTTACATATGATGCCAAACTTAAATGTAATGAAAACAGAGTTTAGTTTAGTTATATTGTTTATCGGAAAAGTGAACTTCTTTACGTTCACTCATTTCTTTTAATCGTTGAAAATTTTGTATCACAACTTTTACACAAACAGTATCACTGGAACCAGTTATATTTCGTCAGTGTCTGTTACCATCCTTGTACACAGAATGAAGAGAAAATTATTCTTCGTTACTTCCCTTCCTAACATTCATGTCCCTATACTAAAGAACGTACGCCACACACAGACCGTACATGTCCATACGTTAATGTTTGACTTGTGAACGGTGAGGTGGCGCTGTGCATATTTCAGAGCTCCCTCATGGTATAAATGTCTTGATTGTGTGCTGCTGTTTGAATTGAAGCGCATATCATGGCTGCAGCTTTCAAGCCCGATAAATTCGTAAATCATTCCATTATATTCTATTTTTACCTGTACTTTTATAGTGTTTAAGTTTTACTTTATCGTAAATTAGGCCAGCAACGACTACCAATGAAAACATATATGGCTCTGACCTGAAACGTGTGTAGCCAACAAATTAAACTTTTTATTCTGTTTTTGGTCTGAATTTTAGGACCTCTAATCAATTGTTGCTGTATGATTTGAATTCCAGTTATGTTTAATATGCATGTAGTTGCTTGATAATGGCTACACAGCTGAAACGTGGTTGCAGACAAAATACAAATGAAATAGAAATGCAATGCAATCCATGCAGGAAACCTATTTCCTTCAAGAAGTTATAACTTGTAGTATGCCTGTTTTACACAAAAAAATTTCAATTAATGCTACTATAAATTGTGATATAAATACGTGAAATGTACCTCCAACTGACATTGGTGAATAGATGATCCCTGTGCAATGACTATAAAAGCGATGAGACACAAAACTCTGAAACTCCTTTCCTGCATTCCAGTGCACTAAGGGTGTTCAAAAATAGTGTTCTGTTGAAGAAGAAGGATATTGTTTCAGAGCAATAGTAAGCAGCGCTAAAGACCAGTTTATCGTCTTTCGTCTGATTCTTACCGTATCCTGGACTTCGAAAATATTTTCCACAGTTGAGTACATAAAAAGGAAATCACTAATACGACTGATGGCTGCTATTCCTGGAAGCGTTTACCAATCACTAGGCCAGCTGCTGAATCTAAGGTGGCGCAATAAACAGTAATGTATTGGTAGACTTTATGTACACAATATAAGTCGACCACTAGTTTGAAAGTTAATCTCCACTGTGAAATCAGGCACGTTTTGTACGTTTCTTACTGTAATGCATTTCGTCTTGTAGGAACTTGCTGTTAATTTGCATTTGTCTACAGATGGTTGTCTGATGGAGGCCGCTTTTCTGCTTCTGAATTGGCATTGAGTCCGCCAATAGACAGATTTTTTAAAGATGTTAAACTCTCAACTTCAGTCCAAGAGAAGTATTATTTGACTACACGTTAGGAAACCCTAAAACAGTTTCAGTTTGCCGCCCGGTGTGGCCGAGCGGTTCTAGGCGCTTCAGTCTGGTATCGCGCGACCGCTGCGGTCGCAGGTTCGAATCCCTCCTCTGGCATGGATGTGTGATGTCCTTAGGTTAGTTAGGTTTAAGTAGTTCTAAGTTCTAGGGGACTGATGACCTCAGATGTTAAGTCCCGTAGTTCTCAGAGCCATTTGAACCATTTTTGAACCAGTTTCAGTTATGGAGAGTAAACTACATCATTTTATTTAACTCAAAATGACTGCCAAACTTTAAGAGATGCATATTTTTGGAAGTTGAGATTAACAATCAAAACAGATTTTTTTTTATACATGTAAAGAATGGGTGATCATAAGATAACAAAAATTAAACTATATATAATATCCTAACACAATTAGCAGAATAAATTTTATTTTTTTCACGAATAAATCAATCAATGTTTCTGCGGTACTTACACTGATTCCCAGTTCTTACTGAACACATATTTATACTGCACAGTTTTCAGTCTCAGTCTGCGTGCGTCATCCTTATGAATAATGTTGGTTGTTGCCATGGTATTGTTTTTACGTAAATCATACCTTGTAGAACCAATACTGAAACATATGTGACACATGGAAGCAAGTGAATTTTGTACATTTTAAATACAATGCTTTTTAATTAGCAAGTTTTATGAGTGAGCATAATGCGTCAGTATTGATAAATGCGATGCAATGTATATATTTAATGAGTTACTCTAAACTTGTCTTCTACTATATTTTAAGATTGGCTCATCAGATTTTATAATTAGTTTTGAATGCCCTTGCACTGCCTTCATACTATATGATGATACCGTTTGAGTAAGTGTATAAGAAAAACTTACTTTAGTTCGTGACAAATGATTTTAGTAACATTATTTGTGATGAAAGAGTTGTGGTAATACGAATTTGTTTGGTTATATATCTGTAGAACATTCCCTCTCTAGTAATGGAAATTATTTTTGTACTGCACATCTGTTATTTGGAAGGATTATCTTCATTTTATAACCAGGAATAACACAATAAATATATCACCGTTCTATGGTTTATTCACACAGTACTGACACAAGTAATTTAGTTATCCAGCGTCAAGTTGTAGATCAGCACTTTATGGAAAATTATATAAATTGATGGTGGTTACACCAATGTCCAGGAAGTACAAGTAAAATTTAGAATTCAGGCGGAATTTCACGTCCATTGGCATGCTAATCCTAATGGACGTTGAAGTCCAAGTTCCAGTGTAGCATTCGGATTCGAAGTCCAGAGCTCAGCCAAATCAGCATCGAACAGTAGGATCACCACATTGTAACATTCCAAAGTTGTGCAGTAGAACATAGCACAATTATAAATGGCTTGTAGACGTCAGTCAGTAGCGGCGTTAAATAAGGCTCCATAGTTAATGGAGCCAGCGGCTGTGGAGCTTTATATTCTGCGCGGCCAGTCGCTGAATGTTATGGGTGGCCAGTCTCTGTGGTTTGAAGCGCGGGCGCGCGAATGCGACCTGTGCTGTTAGCGGGCTGCGCACCAGAATGTGCGGCCAGCGACTGGTTTCTCGGCCACGCGTAATGGAGCTTGCCGCTTCTCGATGCGGAGATTTAGTAGTGGTGGATACTACACTACAAATGTCGTGTTTTCACTTATAATGTTTCTTTAATTCAGTCTTGAATTGAAACTTATAAAATAAACCGATTTCGTTATTGGAAAAGCAGGTTCAGCTGCTATCAAGTGTACAGAACAAGTAACTGACCTAAGGCTTATTATTAAGTATAGAATGTGGGTTTTTTAATTCCGATTGTATACCATTAACTAGTGAACATTTTATTGGGCACTATTGGACATAGCTAAATTTCATAAATTTGCTTAGAAACTTGTTTGGGTAGAAAACATATGTTGTATTTTAAATACCTCAAATGTATTCGCCGTTGCGGATTTAGACAACAGTCAGCTGTATAGTGGAGTGGTGTGAATCAAAATTTGTGGTAGACTGGGAGTCTAAACTGGATTTCCTGCTTTTCCTAGGCTATCCAAGCCTCAACAAAACTTCCTTCCTCAACCTGCACTCGCACTTTCATTTGTGTATTGCAGTACAAGGCAGAAATTTCAACCGAAAGTTGCTTTCCCAGTTTCAGTGAATACATATATTTTTAAGTAACTGTCACAAATTAAGTTATCTGCGAGTAGAATTTTAAAATTTTTAAAAGTTTCCATAACGTGGGAGCAATCACTGATGTTTTTAAGAAGTCCCCATGTTTTTCATTCATTTAGAGTTTATCAATTTTTACTTGATTTCCAATAGATTGTACTCGATCGTTTTTTTTCCTTGAAAACATTTAAACACTAATATTCTGGTAACTATGTTTACATTTTTACCACTCCTGTTGGACTCTAATGTAAACCTTTGATCTTTAGTTTTTATTCATACTGTGTAAAGATTTTTCTAATTCTGCAAAACATTTTGCTACTATTAGTGTCTGAGATGATCGTGGTCTGAGAAGCCGTTTACAAAATGACGTATACTTTAAGTTTGGAGTATTGATGTATCAACAAAAATGGTGTAAGTCTCAGTGGTGTTACTTCCCATTTCCCGGATTGCTAGCAATATGAAAGTAATTAACTTCACGAAATGCCAAGGGGTCTCTTAAAGCATTAGACTTGGTATGTTCTACAAAATCGGAACCTCATCATTACAGCTCATTTTACTTACAAGCTACAAAGTTTAATAATATTTGAAGTTCTTTTATTAATAATTCAGTACACCCTGTTATGCTTGCTTCGACTCGTTTTGTGAGTTTGTGTGTGTGTGTGTGTGTGTGTGTGTGTGTGTGTGTGTGTGTGAGTGTGTGTGTGTGTGTGAGTGTGTGTGTGTGTGTATTCTGTTCAATTATGTACTATGTTTGGCCATCCTGTAGTGCTCATACCTTACTTTTGTGTCTCAATTGTAGAAATCATTGTTTTCTTTTCTCACTAGGTGTCCACCTGGAATGCGCAAGAAGTTGTTGTGGATGCGAGCTGCAGAAATGAACCGCCTCAGTGGACAGATGGACAGACTTTTGGCAGAGCTGCAGCTCGGTATTGTACATCTTGTTAGTCACAATGTTTGTTCTTTGGTGTTTGTAGTGCGAAAACGTTCTGTAGTGAGATGATTGCGAAATGATATACCAGTTGCAGCAAACGAATGTACAATACCTTTACGATCATGGTTACAATCTACAATATCTATTAATGTATTTACAAAACAACTGACGATGACAAGACGCCGAAATGAGATCGTTATGATTTACTCTTTAAATCCATAAGAAGCAGTGTAATTGCTATATCAGTATCGTAATCATCTAAGTCAATTGGTTTGATGTCTCTCATATACCTACAATTTATAGAGAAACTAGATGTCAGTTATAAGAGTCGAGGGGCATGAAAGGGAAGCAGTGGTTGGGAAGGGAGTGAGTCAGGGTTGTAGCCTCTCCCCGATGTTATTCAAACAGTATATTGAGCAAGCAGTAAAGGAAACAAAAGAAAAATTCGGAGTAGGTATTAAAATCCATGGAGATGAAATAAAAATTTTGAGGTTCGCCGATGACATTGTAATTCTATCAGAGACAGCAAAGGACTTGGAAGAGCAGTTGAACGGAATGGACAGCGTCTTGAAAGGAGGATATAAGATGAACATCAACAAAATCAAAACGAGGATAATGGAATGTGTAAGTAGGCTGTTTAGGTTTTCTTATTGGCAACGTTACGTAGCGCTCTGTATGAAAATCACTGGCCGTGCTGTGTGCAGTCTGTGGCAAGTTTGCATTGTTGTCTGCCATTGTAGTGTTAGGCAGCTGGATGTGGACAGCGCATAGCGTTGCGCAGTCGGAAGTGAGCCGCCAGCAGCGGTTGATGTGGGGAGAGAGATGGCGGAGTTTTGAAATTTGTAAGACTGGATGTCATGAACTGCTATATATATTATGACTTTTGAACACTATTGAGGTAAATACATTGTTTGTTCTCTATCAAAATCTTTCATTTGCTAACTATACGTATCAGTAGTTAGTGCCTTCAGTAGTTTGAATCTTTTATTTAGCTGGTAGTAGAGGCGCTCGCTGTATTGCAGTAGTTCGAGTAACGAAGATTTTTGTGAGGTAAGTGATTTGTGAAAGGTATAGGTTAATGTTAGTCAGGGCCATTCTTTTGTAGGGATTTTTCAAAGTCAGATTGCGTTGCGCCAAAAAAATATTGTGTGTCAGTTTAAACACAGTCATGTATAAATTTTTCTAAGGGGACGTTTCATGTGTCGACCCTTAGCCGAGGATACCTCACAGGAATCTTCTGATTTTTTTCTTGTAGTTTGTGTAATTAGTGTAGCTATTGTTTATTGCTAGCGCATAACTGTAGAGAGAATCTCCTTTGTAGTTGCAGTCTTTCAATGTTGTACGGTAAAACAGATGTGGCATGCATGTAGATTTGCACCAAGTATTTCGCAGCTGCGCTTGCAATTAACTAGATATTATTTTCAATGTTCTGTTAATGTGTTTTCTTATTTTTCTCTTCAAATTGTGCTTTTCTGTGTTGTCGGGTGAAATATTGTGACAATAATGGCGTGTGAAAAACGTAATACTAGGCTCCAAAGTAAACTGAGAAATGACAGTGAAGGCGAAAGCAGTGTGTTAGCGCCACTGTGTAATGAATTAACTAATGTTCAAAGTAGCAATTTGGTAATTGTGCATAGGGAAATGGAGCGGGCTGCAAATAATGGTGCAGGCAGTGAAACAATTAGTGAACAGGGAAGCAATATCGATCGATCGGTCGGCAACAGCTCGCCTCAGGAATCCGAAATGACAGGACACAACCTTGCAAATACTGTAGATTCAGGTTTTGCGTCCTCACCGTTTTCTCAAATAAGTCAAGACACATTTTCTGCTTGTCAAAATGTAAATTTGCCGGTGCAAATTCACTGCCGAAAAGCACTGAGGAACATGTTTCAGACACCAGTTCATTGTTATTACGATTAATACAACAAATGGGATAAACACAGCAAAAGCTTCAAAAGTTAGACACAATGGAACAACACTAAAGACAAACACAGCAACAGTTAGACACAATGGAACAAAATCTGCGGAAGTTAGACACCACACTTGAACAAACACGTGAAGATTTAACTACTGAGTTACATAACATTGAATCTAAATGTCAAAAAGTCTGTAATGACGTAAAAACACAAATTTGTGAGCATTTACAACCTATTTTTTCGCGTCGTGAAAATGCATTACAGAATCACGAAGCAGCCATAAAAGAACTGCAAACTATTGTTCATGAAAATCATGAGACCTTGCAAGCTAAAATTGACTCAGTAGCATCTACCGATTCGGTTACGCTACTTGCAAAAACTCAGGAAAACTTACTTAAAGAACACAGTAGATGCGATTTCAACACAAAATGACACTCTGAAACTTGGTTCAGAAAAACACACTGAGGGAATAAGTACACTATCAGAGAAAGTAGCCGAACTTTCGGATCAGTTCACTAACTTATCTGCAAAGGTAGATGATGATCTGAATGACACAAGACCTGTAGCCATCACTGACACAGAAGAGTATGAACAAATTAAGAAATTCAAACAAAATCAGAATCAAATTAATACGCAATACAAAAGAGAAATCCGGGAAGTACAAGATCAGTTTGCACAAGTAATACAAAAATTACATATTTCAGAGGACACTCACGCTCCAACACGGGAAGAGGAACTTAGAGTTACGGAAAAGCCACAATATAATAACACAGGGCATTTCGGAAATTATGAAAGAAATTGGCAAGGTGTGCCGAATTTTGAGATGGAGCCGCCGAGACGACGTAATAATGACCGATATGCGACTCGCCGACGCGATGATTTTGACTATAAGCTGTTCATTACTACACGTAAATTTAAAACTTTTAAGAATTCCACAAGCGTGGCTCCATCAATTCTCTCATTGTTTTCCTGCCAACTGGTCATTAGAGCACAGATTAGAATTTATGTGTGGCTATTTAGAAAATGAACCAGCTGTAAGAATGCGATCGGTCATTCACGATTGTCACAGTGAAGGAGAATTTTACCATGCCTTCCTCTCAGAATATTGATCTCAAGCTACACAAGACCGAGTAAAACATAGCATCATAATGATGAAACATTTCGAACAATCTGAATTTCCCAGTCTTGTGAAATATTTTGAAGACCTGTTGCACAAGAATCAGTACCTGTCAAACCCATACAGCCCCTCAGAACACATCCGCATTTGCTTAATCAAATTACCTGAACATTTACGCCATATTATTTTGGTAGGACGTTGCAAAGACGACATTGAAGCTTTTCAGGGACTCTTACAAGAGTTAGAAATTGACACTGACAATAGCGGAACGCGAAAACAGGAACACAACAATTACAGGTCACATCCGTTGCAATTCCGCGACGAAAGAAATAATAACTGGACACGACAAGGCTATTCTTACAACACAAATCGTGACCAAAACAGACACCACCCGTATGACAACCGTTGGCAGAGTAGTAATAATTACAGGGAAACATCACCTCTCCGCGGTAGTGACTATCACAGAGACAATCTGAGAAACAGACAATTTGGAAACCAAAATAATTATTATCAAGGGAGACAGAATAACTTCAGTCGCAACGGTCCACCACACAGTTACGATTCCGGGAGAAATTCTCCACCACATGACCGACAAACAAGAAACTATGTAAACTACCGACAAAACGACTGACCTGAATTCCATCAGAACTGGCGAGCTTCAAACAGGGCAGGGCCTTCTCGTCACGGTGAATTTGTAGAAGTTAGATCTCCAAATCCCAATAATGACGCGCGCCAACAAAGAGACAGCAGACAATGACTCGCACCGCAGGCAGCAACGTGCGCCAGCTGTCTCAGAGAAAAACAACATAGACGCTAACCTTAAGAAAAATTTGAGCATTCTTTACCGATGTACCGTATACCACATGATAATTGCGTTGAAGCTGGAGCTCTGCATAGTAGGAAGAGAAAAGGCTTGCACCACATTTCACATGTCAAACCTTTTATTGAAAGATAATCTGCTTTTTAACTTAGTCTTTGCAATAAAATTTTTCACTTCAGGCTACTAGTACGCGTTGTCACACTCAGAAACTGTTGTCGTGCAACAATGCTTTGAAGCTAACTATCCAATCTAGAACCTAGGGAACATATTTAGAGAGTAATTACCACTGCATTGTGATAGTGAACAGACGTCACAGTGTTATTATTTGTATATTCTTGCTTGTTAGTTGCGCGATTACGTAACCACTATCAGGCTTACATACATAGAACATATAACAGTACTGCTAATGAGTGTTTACTGGAATATTTTGGTTTACTTGAAAATGCATCATGGATTTAAAGGGCTATCTGAGAGATACCAGATGACACAGTGGTTAGTTTATGTGACAGCTACACGATTTTATCACGACAGTGCTAATGAGTGACAATTTAGAATGTTGCTTTTGCGGTGTATCTGTTTTATTTCTGCACAGTTTTTCTGTATTATTCTGGAAAGTAAAACATGTTTTAGTATTAACGTTCGTGGTGTAGTTACAAAGAGACAGCCTTTTAAGTAGCACAGCAATACGTTACAGCACAGTACTTCCTTCATCACGAAAATAAGCGTAATAACTAAGATATCTATACGCAAAACATTTCACTTTTGTTTATAATGAGGTAAGTACATTGACTTCTACAGAACTTAGCTTTTGGAGGACGATAACTACGACACTTCCACAGAGATTATCTTACAGCAAGATGCACAGTACACATATTTGAGTGATTAATTTTGTACTTAAAACATTTATTTTTAAAGATAGTTAAAGTACAATGATACAAAGGTTTTCCGTGATACATTTCATTCAATTGCTGTAATCTGTAACTGGTTAGGGACTCTGGTTTGTGAAAAAAGTTGTTGGAAACCAAGAATCGTACTTTAAGAGTCATGCATGAATGTATTATAATACCGACGAAAAGTTTTTGGACACTATTATATCAATAGGATTTTGTTTCTACACATTTGTAACACAAATTCTCAACCTGTGAAATTTTTTTATATGAGACTGCCACTGTAGTGCAACTGGTGTTGTAAATATTTCGGTAAGAAAGTTAAGTGACCTTCATGTAATGCGTCATGGGCACAACGCATTATGTGGGCAGCTGCGCGACAGTCGCCTGGAAAAAAGCCATTAGTGTGTGCCTTTCAGAGGCACAGGTGGAGAAAAAACGAAGCCATTATCCTCACTATTGACATTTCTTTGTAGAACGCATCTCAAATGGACACTCTGATGAATACATATGATTACACTGTGGAGCTCCTAATTCATGATATTTACTGAAATGCCTAATGAAGTGATGATAAACATTTTACGTCTAATGTCTTTCTAGTTGAGAGAATTTTTTGCCTTTGGAGACGCCATTTGCCTAGTGAATGGCGTTTCATATGTTGCTTTATATATATATATTTGCTCATTTTATTTAATATAAAGTTTCTAACTGCACTGCAGCATTGGTTAAAATAAAATTTAATAGATGTACTAATATGACTATTTTCTGTCTACAGACCCAGTAAAGAATACGTTTATAATGTACTTTTTTAGAAAAAAGAGCACAAATAATATTTTCCCTCCACAGAATTTGCATACATAATTTTCTTTTTAACTACTTGGTAATATTTATGGTAGAATAAGTTGTGGTGCACCACTTTAATTACATAGACATTAAGATGTGAATATACATTTCCCCTGTCTGAATTGTTGTCTTTAGTGTTATATTTTTTCTGCTTGAGCTATGTCATATTTAGATATAAGTTATTGCATTTGCTGCTGCTTTTTGCCAGGCATAGTGCTACTAAATTTCACTTTACATTACTCTGTTAAGCCAGTTTTACTACTGAGTTATATTTCTTGTTTGCTGCTCATTGCCTTATATTAGTTGTAATATTGCTGCTTGCTTCGCCAATTTGCTTTTTTTTGTCATTGCTATTTGTGTTAATTGTTTTGTGCTGCTGCATTGCCTCGTCCCTTAGTTTAGCATCTGAGCTCAATAGATTTAAGTTAGCTTAAGAGAGGGTAGGCTATATAAGAGAATGAGTTGTGATGAACTGGAAGAAATGCATTCTGAAGCTATAAGAAAATGGTTTGGCCAAAAAAGTATTTTTGCAAGAGGATATGAACAGAAAAGTAGGGTTTAGGGACAATAGGTTTAGGTAGGATTTTCTTGGAAATAAATGATGAGGTAAGATAATGGAAAATAAATAATGAGGTATAAAAGATGTGAACATAATACAGAAAGCATGCTTGGATAGGATTTTTTTGGTGGAAACAAATGTTGAAATAAGAGGAAAGATCTATGGAATGAAGTTTTGGGCTGGACTGCAGTAACAAATGTTACACTGAAATCAAACCCTGTCCTGTATTTCTGTGTTATTACACTATGTGAATTTGTGTTTTTACTGTATATATGTGTCAACCTAATAAGATTTATGTTGTAGAATTTTTCTGATAATATGTTATTTACCTTGTAAATATGCTTAGACGTTATTTATTCTGTTTTGTTTTAATGCTCATGTGGAGTTGATGTTTCAAAAGTAATTCTGATCTTTATGTATGTACTTACTTATGTCATAATTCCTATAACACTGATGTATATGTTTATTTCTATTCTTTTGTAAAGCCCCAATTACAACAAATGTTATCTGTGCTGTTATGTTCTTTAATGATGTATTTTGTATCTTTGTAATTGTATTCTTATGTTGCAAATTTATAATTGTATAGACACCAGTTCTTCAATTTAAGTTTCATTTCACTGCACACGTTTTTGTTGGTCATAGTACACGCAGAATATGCGAGAGAAAAAAGGGGAATGTTAGCATTTGCAGGTGTGTTGATAATTCAGCAAGAGACTGGTTAACAGCATTGCTGGTTCTAAGGACATACCAAAAACTTTGTGAGTACACAAGTGGTGGTTTATGGACCTTCTGTATTGTCTGTAAGACTCGTTAATGGTGACTGTGCACCGGCACAGTCGCAACAGATGGCTGCTGGCCATCTCTACAAGGACTTTGATGACTCACCAATACCATTATTTCTACAAGGACTGCAGTGGGTCTGCACCTCTGGTGGCCCACAAATACAATAATCTCTACCAGGACTACAGTGGGTCTGCTCTGTGATGACCTACCTACCAATATTCTTCAAAACTTCGACTGACTCTGTTGTGGGTTTGCTCTGTAGTGACCCGTTACCTGTCGGCATGTCAAGCACTGTCTTTCAGTTGGAAGGACAACAGTACTTCTTCAAGACTGCATGGAAACCCACTACTTCCATGTGCATTTTCTTTTCCTAATGATACTTTGTGAAAAAAACTGTAATAACTATTGTGATAAATGATCAGGACTGTCTTTATGAGAACAATTTTTGCTTTTGACCAACAGTGTATCAATAAGTGTGTGCATTTGATATCTTTGTTATTGTAATTATGAAAATTTTTTCAAATCTGTGTTGGCCACTGCCCAAAACAATTTGTAAAATTTTTTGTGGGGAGCATGGGGGCTATGTAAGTAGGCTGTTTAGGTTTTTATGTTGGTAACGCCACGTAGCGCTCTGCATGTAAAGCACTGACTGTGCTGTGTGCAGTCTGTGGCTGGTTTGCATTGTTGGAATATTTACCATTGTAGTGTTGGGCAGTTGGATGTGAACAGCGCGTAGCGCTGTGCAGTTGGAGGTGAGCCGCCAGTAGTGGTGGATGAGGGGAGAGAGATGGCAGAATTTTAACAGCGGACGAACTGGACGTGTGTCCGCCAGAAAGAGTAAATTTGTAATACTGGACATCATAAACTTTATATATATATATATATATATATATATATATATATATATATATATATATAATGACTTTTGTACACTATTAAGGTAAATACATTGTTTGTTCTCTATCAAAATTTTTCAATTGCCTAGTATGCCTGTCAGTCGTTAGTGCCTTCAGTAGTTAGAATCTTTTAATTAGCTGGCAGTAGTGGCGCTCGCTGTATTGCAGTAGTTCGAGTAACGAAGATGTTTGTGAGGTAAGTGATTCATGAAAGGTATAGGTTACTGTTAGTCAGGGCCATTCTTCTGTAGGGATTTTTCAAAGTCAGATTGCGTTGCACTAAAAATATTGTGTGTCAGTTTAAGCACAGTCATTTATAATTTTTCTAAGGGAACGTTTCATAACTTCTAATAGAGAAATTACAAAATGAATACCTGGGTACAACAGGTTTATAACCTCGTTGTCTATAAAATCGTGTTTCAATTTTCCCTAATTGCTGCTGGAAAGTAAGTTATTATCGAATTCATAATATTGTTATATGTCACTCTTCGGACAACAAGGGTGCATTAAAGCAAGCTTTAGAGACAGCTGCTTTTCACTCGGGTAAACCTCAAAGGTGATCGCGGTCACCCTCCACTTAGTCCCTTTGAAAGCTTTTAGGCTTTTCCGATTATACTTCCAGCTTGAGCTTTGTGACCTTTCACGTACTTTAAGCGCTGCACTCCACTCAACGTTGTTCGAGTTCAGCTTTTACCTTAAGCCAGACAATCTTTCAAGCACAGAACCTTTCGCCTTGTTTTCATTAATCGAATAACCTTGTGGTAAGCGATTGTGACATGGTATAGGTTACAGGCTACATATCCATCGGTATCGAATGCATATGGCTGGTAGCTTAGCACTTCGTATGGATCCCAATTGCTCATCTTGTTGATAAATCTTTCGGGACCGTCACAACGTTGGTTGATCAAGATGTCTCTTTGAAAATTTATTGTGAAACACTTATTTCAAAAAATTAGAGAGATGTTATTGAAATAAGGATGCCCTGTGGTCTAGGGATAGCGTCTTTGGTTACTAACGACCTTGATCCAGGATTCGGTCACTGCCAACGATTGAATTTTCAGTAGAAAAAGCATCAACAAGATTTCAGAATTGACACAGTGCCCCACACTTACAGACTGTTAACGAAGGTCCAAGCATACACAATAGGCTCCCAGATATGTGAGTGGCTCAAAGACAACTTAGGTAATATAATCCAGGACGTTGTCCTCGACGGCGAGTGTTCATCAGAGGCAGGATTGCCCAAGAAAAGTGTAATCGGTCCGCTCTTGTTCTCTACATACTTAAATTGTGTGACGAACTGAGTGAGTAGCTAACTGTGGCTGTTTGCTGATGACGCTGCGGTGTACGCGAAGATGTATTTGTTGGGTAACTGCAAGAGGATACAAGACGGCTTACGAGTAGACAAATGTCCTATTTCGTGTGATGAACAGCAGCTTGATCTAAATGTGGAAGTTTATGCAGACGAGTAGGAAAAAAAATCCCATTACATCCTAGTACAGCATTGGCAGTCTGCTACGTGCACAGTCACGTCTATTAAATACCTAGGCCCAGCGTTGCAAAGCAATCTAAAATGGAACGAGCACATATGGACGGTATTAGGGAAGGCAAATGGTCCACTCCAGTAATTGGGAGAATCTTAGGAGTGTGTAGTTCAGCAATAAAGGAAACCGCGTGTAGAAAACCAGTGCAGCACATTTTTGAGTACTATTCAAGTGTTTGGAATCTCCGCCAGTTCGGATTAAGACTGACGTCGAGGTAATTCAGAGGCCGTATCTTTCAGCGATAACTTTGATCAACACATGAGTTTTACCGAGATGGTTTGTGATCTTAAATGGGTATCCCTGGAAGGATGACGACTCTGTTTTAGAGAAATATCTTCAACATTTCGAGGTCCTGTCAGCAAATGTGTAAATATTAATTTTAATAATTAACAGCATCAGTTGCACCGTTCACCTTGAACTTACTAGGTTTCAGTCGGAATAACTCAACGTCCTTCAGAAAACAGCGACTACCGTTTGTCCATAGTGGACATCGTCAAGCTAAAAAAAAATTAACATTTCGAGAAACACAATTGAGAACATGTAGACAACCGGTTTTTAATCTGACTGCACAACGAATCTACTGTTGCCGGCGACCATTTCGCTTAAGGACGACAAACGTAAGATAAGAAAAATTAGGGCCCTTACGGTCGCAGTTTCGAATCCTGCCTCGGTCTGGATGTGTGTGATGTCCTTAGGTTAGTTAGGTTTAAGTAGTTCTAAGTTCTAGGGCACTGATGACCTCAGAAGTTAAGTCCCACAGTGCTCAGATACATTTGAACCATTTTTGAACCATTGCCAAACTGCAAAATTTTGTCGTTAATCATTCGATGAGGTAGTTACGTTTTATGGTTAAATTTTTATCAGTTCCAGTTGTATAACTGCTATGGACAGTGACAATAGACTTACGACACTTGTTTCATTACTAATATTTTGTTCTTTTGCGAGGTCAGTAGGTAAGAGGCTTCTAACAGAATTCAAAGTAGTCACTTAGTCTAAAAGACTATTACAGTTCACTCCATTTTCCATCAGTTTAATTTCCTAAATGCCTTGTGTCACATATACAGGATTAGTTCACATATTTACGTTTTAAACAACATGTGTCGCTTGTATATTAAGGGAGGTATGTATTATTTTGTTTACTTGGTTTCACAAGTCGGTTGTATGATGTGATATCTAAATACTCCCTCGCAGTACGATTTCCTAGCCATTGGTTTGTTATTTAAAAGCATTGACACGACTGATACTCTACAGCCATTATACGATCTCACCATGCCGTACGGTAATTTTGGCTCTACGAAGAGAGAAATTCCAACACTCTCACACGATTTTTCAAATCAAATGTCGCTTTCAGCCTTTCTGCCTTCTACGAACGCATTTTTCAAGGTAGGTGTGAAGCTGGAGCAACTTGTGGAGACGATTTTTCGTATTTGACCATTACGATTACGAATCAGTGGACAGTGAATGTTTTTAGATCGAGTTGCTAAAACATGTTCACTATTGCTGAAATATTACAGATCGTTTTTCGTACTTACATTCAATTTACATCCTCTATGCCCACTATTTACCATAGAACTATTGTAGTAAGTGTGGACTGGTACTACCATTTTTCTTTTTGCAGGTCGTTTTCATTGATCTAATTTCTTTTTATTTGGGTTTTACTGTTGATTATTGTGGAGGAATGTTGATTAATCCTCTGCTATCGCCTATCTTGTGATTATATACAGAGATTTCGGCTATTTAGTTGAAAGTTATTATCATTTTTCTATTATCAGCTTTTCCGCTTATGTTCTACAGTGGATTAGTGCCCTATACTGCAGAAGCTATTTTTTTCTTTGTGTCTTTCGGTATTCGTTACGAGATGAAATGAAATGTGTGTGTGGCTCGGTTCTCCCGTCAGGTAAACTGGTCGCATGTTTTCTAGCTGACGCCACTTTGGCGAATTTTGTGTTCATGATGAAATGATCATGAAGACAAACGACACCCAGTCTCTGGGAGGATAAAATCTCCGACCCGGCATGGGAATAGATCTCGAGCGCCTTGCACATTATTTTGCTACTCTGCTGACTCACCTATCGCGGTGGACTTTAGGAGATTCAGGGGACTTGTAACAAAAAGCAGTAGTTTGGTAGGAGTGTAGATAGGTGTGAGAAGTCTAAATTGGTGTAGCAGACTGAGTCTAATAACATTTAACTGCTGTGGTGCAGACTAGAAGTATACCTGCTGTGATGCCTTGTCAGATAACCCTGCCGACTCTACCACCTGTCATGTTCAAATTGAAAAACCGAATGTTGTACTTATTTGCTTTCAGGACTTTACAAGAATGTTAGCAGCATAAAGGATAAAATAGAGGCTAAGTAACAGAATAAGCGGAATAATTAATGGACTACAACAAGATATAACAACAATAGCAAAATAACTATAACAAGAAATGGCACAGGTAAATGAAAAGACCAAGTAGGAGATAAAGCAAAGGAACACGATGAGAAGTTAGAGGTTACTGCTGGCAGATTAAGAGATACAGAAAGTATTTGAGAATACGGCTATTCATCATGTGAAGGGAAATAAAAATCACACAGAGTCGGGATTCAGGTATTGGATTGTAAGGCGTATCCAATGGAAGATACAGATTCGGCTCACAATTTAGTAAGGATTATATTCGGACTGAAGTTTGAGCCACTTATTCGGAAGAAGCAAAGTAGGAGGTTATCGCGATGGTTCTGTAGTGGAAAATGATTAGACGCTTTTGGAGATCGCTAAGGATGGGGTACTCCTGTAAGGAATTTCCCACTAGGCATTTCAGTTGAAAAGGATTTGATATCTCTAAGAAGGGCAATCGCAGATATTAGACTGGTTGACATGGATACAATGTAGGTAACTCCGAAGAAACCCTCGGTTACAGAAGAAATATTGAAACTGGTAGACAGAAGAAGGAAGTTCATAAATGTTCACGGAAAAACAGGAGTACAGCAACATAAATAATTTGCTAATGAAATGAAGAGAAATAGCAGGGCAGCCAAGGAAAAATGGTGACAAAAAAATCTCAATTATCCGTAAAAGAAATTGCCGTCAGAAGGGCTGACTCAGCATATAGAAACGTCAAAACTACTTCCTTGTAATTAAAAGCAAGGATTCAACGGAAATTACTTTGTTACACGCAGATAAAGCAGCGAATAGGTGGAAAGAGGGCAATGAAGGCCTGTATTAGGGGGTGGACTGCTCTTCTGACTTGATAGAATACGGAACTGATGTCGATAAGGTTCAAATGGTTCAAATGGCTCTGAGCACTATGGCACTTAACATCTGAAGTCATCAGTCCCCTAGAACTTAAAACTACTTAAACATAACTAGTCTAAGGACATCACACACATCCATGCCCGTGGCAGGATTCGAACCTGCTACGGTCGCGCGGTTCCAGACTGAAGTGCCTAGAACCGCTCCTCCACAACGAGCGGCCGAAGTCGATAAGGGACACGTCAAAATTTCAGCATTAGAATCAGAATTTAAACCAACTCTGGAAGACGTGAGATCAAATAAAGCAGCTGGGATAGAAAAACATTCCTTCGTAATTTCTAAAATCATTGTGAGAAATGGCGACGAAAAGACTATTCAGGTTAGTATGTAGGCTCCATGACACTGGTGACATACCATCTTAATATCCGGTAAACGTCGTCCACACATTCCCTAAGATGGCAAAGACAGATGGATGCGAAAACTATCGCACAATCATCATTGCGTGCACCCAAGCCTCTGACATAAGTAATGTACAGAAGGACGGAAAAGAAAACTCAGGCTATATTAGGTGATCGGTATAAGAAAGGTACAGATAACAAAACAGCAATTCTGACTTCGCGCTTGATACAGGAAGCAAGACAGAAGAAAAATCAGGATATGGCCACCTGATTTCTGGAAGAAGCGTTCGACGATGTGAAATGGTGGAATAGAGGTATGTTACAGGGTAAGACGGGTTATATACAATATTCATAAGGACCAGGAGGGAGAGAAAGATTGGAAGACCATGAACGAAATACTCGGATACGAAAGGGTATAAGGCAGATTTCGCTGCTACTGATCGATCTGTACTTGGAAGAAGCAATGTCGGAAGGTTCAAGAGCGTGATTAAAATTAAGGGTGAAATGATATCATTGACAAAATTCGCTGAGGACATTGTTATTCTCAGTGAAAGTGAAGTAGAATTACAAGATCAGTCAATCTAATGAATAAGGATTACAGATTATGGACTGAGGATAAATGAAAATAAGACAAAGAAATGAGATGCCGCAAAAATGTGAACAGTGGTAAACCTAACATAAAATTGATGATCACGAAGTACTCGAAGTTAAGGAGTTCTGCATAAATATCCGACTAGCACAGACAAAGGTGTAATTCCTATCCAAAAGCAGTCCATTGGTATCAAACGTATGCTTTAATCTGAGTAAGAAATTACTGATAATATACGTTTGGAGCATGGCATTGTGTCGTAGTGAATCATGGACAGTGGGAAAACATGAACAGAAGACAAACGAATCGTTTGACATGTGATGCTACAGATGAACGACGGATGTCAGATGGACTCAGCGACTTCGACTCTGTGGGTGCTCGGTGTTCGCAGACCACACGTCATCCGCTCGCCTCACCCCACCAACCAGAAATGTTTGTAGTACGCAGTCTCGGATCCGCCCCCCCCCCACCCCCCCACCACCCCACACACACACACAAATCGAAATTTTTTAGGTGCGCAGTACAAACACAACATGGGCAACAAAAATGAAACACACTAATTAAAAAACAGAGTAAGTGGGGAAAACTGAAAGCTGTCAGTTTTGCTCTCGCGTTGGTTCTTGTAAGTACGGCGTAGCGGTTTTCCGCACTCTGGAAACAACTGACAAGTGCTTAGCACTACTCTGCTGTGGAGACATCATGAAAACGATTTCAACCGCCTGCTTTGCGTCGATAGATATTCACTCACTCAGCAGCGTTCTTTTTTGAGTAGTCAGTTTTAGTGTATTTTTATTGCGTAATACAGATACAATACAATTGTTTACTGTCACAATTTATTGTGTTTATTTCTTTGTTGCTGTTAATTTTTGTAATGCATAAAGTCATTGTTCGGTCATCAGTGAATAAAAGTGATTCGGCTACGACATTTCCTGGCAGTGGTTGAGATGGCTCCGATCCAGCTGCTTTATCGAATGAAAAAATGAAAACTGGTCACGTTGGTGGAGGCCGTTCTTTCAAAAGACTGTGGAAACATGGAGATAAGTGAATGCTGTATGAGAAAAAGTGTGGCAAATTGTTATACTCTGTGCGCGATGAAATGAGTTCCTTTTGCGAAGAAAACTAAACTAGACGAAGATACGACAAAAGCATTTGACCACGTCTAGTTTTGAGCTTGGATCAAACATTAGAGGGGAGTATTGTCATGAAAAGTCGAATTATCATATGTCTTGCAATGTTTAGTCCCAGAGGGCATGGTGGGAGAATGAAAGTCTGCAAGAGCAGCTCTGTTGAGTGTTATCTTCACTACTTTGTCTCACAGTGCATCGGTTAGAATCCGTCTTGTACAGTTGAAAATGTAATTATAATGGATTGCTAGGTTTTGAACATAACATCAATTTGTCCTCTCAGCTTCGGCGCTTATAGCACAAGTGGCTATCGGAAAATATCTCAGACGATGTAAGTCGTGTTGTGGCTCACGATCTATGTAGTTTCAAAAAGGTTGTAATATGTTGACAATACTGTTCGATAATCGTGGATGAAAATATTGACGTATGTAGACACGAGCAAGTCCACAAAAAAATTGGAGTATCAAATATTCATTGCATTTTTACATTTGGTTCTCATTCACCTACTTTTTCCATACATGTCATGTGATTCATTTGTCACTTATAGCTATTTTCCTTAGTTATCATGTAATAGCAAGCATTAATCTAGTTTAACTTCTAAGTCTTGAAACCGGACACTAAATTTAGTAACTCATATTTTAATAAGGATTATGTTTCAGTTAAAGGGATTTGCACAAAATTTCACTGTCTTAAGAATTTTAGTAATGTTACCAGCGCCAAGCAGCATCTATTGTTATTCTATAATTTACCGTTAATTGTCAGTTTCATTTGTAAAACGACTCCCAGCGTTCGAACAATATGGATAACGATCTTATGAAATTATTATCACGCTCACTATCGGCAACTACAAGCATTCACGGACAGGCGTGGACCACTGTCGGCGTCAGTTTCCGCTATGATTCACTAGCTGGGGCACCTGCACAAGATGTCATAATGTTTTCATCCCAGTCGACACAGCTGTTTTTCTAGGTACTATCAGGAGTTCAACAGAACAGAAGAGAATTGAAGCATTTGTGACGTGGGTGTTACAGACGAATGTTGAAAATTAGGTGGAATGATGGGGTGAGGGATGAGGATGTTCTGCACAGAATAGGAAGTGAATATGTGGAAAACACTGACAAGGGAAAGAGACAGGATGATGTGACATCTTTTAAAACACCAGGGAATAACTTCCATGGTGCTAGAGGGAGCTGTACACGGCAAAGCTGTAGAGGAAGAAAGAGATTGGAATACATCCAGCAAGTAATTGACGACGTAGCTTGCTAATGCTACTCTGAGATGAAGAGGTAGGCGCAGGAGAGATATTCGTGACGGGCCGCGTCAAACCAGTCAGAAGACTGACAACTCAAAAAGAAAAACGTTAATACCCACTTCTCGCACCATGCAGATGTCTTGTCCTACAAGATTTTCATGGTAAACTCCGTATATCTTTCCAGTTTCATTTAATGAGTTTCCGTCAGTTACTACAAACTGTGACCTTCTGACAGGAAATCAAGAGTCCAGTCGCAGAATTGACAATACTTCACAGGCGTTCAGTTTGCGTAGAAGCTGCATGTGAGATTGGTGTAAGAAGCTTTCAGGAAATCTAAAATTACGAGATCAACCTGAGATCTTCTGTCGACCGAATTCATTATTTACTATGGATTGTGATTCAAAAGAACCATGTTTCCTCAATCCGTGCTGTCATGTCCCAAGACATCGTTTTCAGATACTTCGTTAAATTAATACAAACTGTGTGTACAAAAATCCTACAACAAAGCGATGTTGATGATATACAGCTATAGTCTTTTTTTGTTTAAGTGTGACCTAAACCACGTTGCATTCATTAAGTACGGACCCTTCGTGTAGCGAGATGTTGTATACGATTGCTAAACTGGAGCTACTTCATCAATATACTCCGAAAGAATAGCAGTTAGTAGGAAACTATAGTTTACTGCCGTTATGTAGACAGGAGTGACACCACCAGCAGTCGACAAATGGTGTAAACGCCCATAAGATGACCCCTACGTCTGGTTGAAACCGGTTGGCGGTATAATATTAATAAATGCGATTTGTTTTTGAATAATTGATTAACCATACTAATCGCTGCTTCATCTCCACAACCATGTTGTCCAAAAAAGTAGTTCAAGTGGGCCAACAGAGACGATGTCATCAAACGTTTACTTCGTTTGTTTCCTAAAATCGAACACGAGAGCAGTTCAAAGCTCGGTCGTGGGACGGTAGTAAAATTCGAGCCCGAGCCAACGGATGAAGAATCTACTGCGCCATTGTCTATGCTAGGAGAACAACTGGCACTATTTATAGTGGAGGGCAGCTTGAAATTTGGCGCAATGTCCTTATCGGCCAACTTCAATGCTAATTAACTCGAAAACATCGCAACACATAGAAAGGAAAACTATTATTTTTAGTACTGCAACAATATTTGGTCGTGAACGTCCAAATCTCAGTGTATTTTACAAAAGCACCAGTTGCGACAGTGAAGTTGGATAGCGGTGCTAGTTCTGCATCACATGTTCACTTCTAAGTCAGACAAATGTTTCTGAATGATTGGTGACATGGTTGAATGGTAAAATGCCGAAGTCTACATTTCAGGTGTCCGGGAAACTCACCTCCAAGAGAATCACCTCACCGTTATCACCTACAGAAGCAAATTGGGTAGCTGTGTCCTGAACAGATCGAACCGCGACGATGTTGGAAAGCAAATACATCCCCTTCATATCATTCCGTGAGCCTTGATCTTGACAGCCATACAAACCCCCTTCAGGAGATATTTAGCATTACACTATTGTGAAGATTTGTATCTTACAAGCATAATCTATCAGCACCACGTCACGAAATTCTTAAAGCAAAAAGCTTTACGTTTGTCTTCTTCGGCATTGGTGAATCCATATGTCGCTACAGCCTGCTGTACTTCTGCACGGTCGGGTCGCAATACCACCGCCTACGTTGGTAAACATACAATACGCACTCACAGACAGCAGATGGCAGTACTAGCATTGCAGGGTATACAATGCGTATCGGGGTGACGCGGAAACAGTACAGTGTTGTCATAATGCGGAAACGGAGCGATTTCTTTGACGTCCAAAGGGGCTTATCACTGGCTTTCAGGCCAAGGATGGAAGCAATTCCGAAACGGCTAAGTTATAAACTGCGCTGTGGTTAAAGTTCCCGGTGAATGGCAGAATGGCGCTATCCAAAAACTACCCCGAGGCAAATGTGGTGCACCACGGGCCATAGATGACAGCAGTGAACGATAGCTGTTGGGATGTGAACGTGCGAACAGAAGAACAACTGACTCATCAGATGAACTAAGGGGCTACAGACAATGTCTCTTGAACGACAATTCAGCTGACATTGCTGCGATGGGCCTCCGCAGAAGTCGCCATCTTCATTCACTCCAACTTAATGCTGTTCGTCGGTGACGATAAACCGCGACGGGACGTCCACTGAGTGGCGACAGGAGGCGTTTTCAGGTGAATCACTTCTTCTGCTCCATCACGCAGATGGCAGTTGGCATGTATGGCGAGAAACGTTTGAAAGGAAACACTCTGTAACAGTAGTCGGAAGGGTCTAGGTTGGAGGAGAGAGCGTTATGGTCTGGGGAATGTTTTTGTATAATCCCCTAGGTGATCTCGTCATTATAGAATCCACAATGAACCAGCACAAGTCTGCATCTGTCCCTGGGGGCCATCTACACCCTTATACGCAGTTAGTTTTTCATCGGTACGGCAGCACGTAACAGCTAGACAATGCAACGTGCCACAAAGTTCGTCGTGGACGTGTTTGGTTCGAAAAGTACCTCGATTAGTTCACAATATATCCCTGCTAATCGCACTCCTTGGCTGTAGATCCAGTCACGATGTGGATCCCGAACCGAGAAGTTAGCGCAGCTGTCCACAATACTGGAGTTACCATGACTCCCTATTCCTAACCACACTGACTCTCTTCCTGCACCTCCTGCAGTGCTCCGCTCTGTTAAAGGTGTTTATTCAGGATTCTGACAGGTTAATTTTAATTTTAAAAACCAACAGCCTCAGTTGGTAAAGTTTACCTAGGTTTCAGTCGGGATAACCCAACCTTCTTCAGAATAAAAGTAACTACCGTTTGTCCATAGTGGACATCGTCAAGCTAAATCTACAAATCCATAAATTATCATCAGACTGTAAAATCTTATCTGACACAGCCTCAGTCCCATTTCTCGACCGCGATGCGGCAGCCACGAGTGCTGTACTGGAACTGACCGTAGCGTCACGTATGTGGCCCGCCTAGGAGGACACAGTACATTGCGCTTGCGCATAAACTGTGTGGTGGGTACTTGTTAGGACAAAAAGCGAACCTAACTCCTGACCCTGAATTTTCTACTAAAGTGAAATAAAAGGAACAGCTGAGGAAAAGGGCGCATATGTTATACTGTGCAGAAAGTACTTAGATCGGCTGTCTGAACATTTATGAAGTATATGCTGGTCATGATATGAGGAAGACATCACGTGCTTACAACGATAGCCTGCCTAGGAAAATTTTGTGCTTAAGCACGAAGTTTAATCATCTAAAAAGTACTTAGGAGTGGGAAGGATAACATAGAACCAACATCGTCATTATTACGACTAGGTCTAAACATTTATTTGAGACGTAAATGTTAAGCATTTGCTTAGCTATGGTTACAACGCATGAACATCCTATTGACTTAGCACACAAATGGTCATGAATGAACTTATGAACAAGTCTACATGTAATCTGTAACGTCCTGCAATACGGGCCATATGAAATATGTGGTCATTATTCAAGATTAGTGTATTTGACGTAAAATGGTCTAAAATCAAGCGAAAATAAACTAATGCAAGTGCCTGATTGAGCTTCATGACGAAGTTATGGTTTTGAGTTACAGAAAACAACTGAGGCTGTTGGTTATTAAAACTAAAATTAATATTTATACAGTTTTGACAGGTCCATGAAATGTTGAAAATATTTAAATTTTGACAGGTGATCACATTAATATTTGTGTCTAGTGGATACATTGAGGTAAAGTGCTAAATCATTCGTTCGGCAAACGCGACGATGTGCTTTGAAGAAGAACAGTAAATTGGGTGAACACAGCTAGTTGGATAACTGTAGGCAAGCTGACATCATTGCATGTGACGTTCAAATTCTGTGCACGAGTTGGGAACCTCGGGAAATGTGCTCCTATACATTCAACCATTTCCACCGTGTAGTCTATCTTCTAGGTAAGTTTTGCAGAATAGTGTATTTGTGTGGGAATCTGAATATCTTGGAGGTTGCCTGTTTTTATCAGTGTGCTAGCGCCGTTCTCTCCATGACACAAAAAAAGTAAAAATAAATTAATAAAATAAAGAAAGAGTTAATGTGGGCGAGTGAGGAATGGTCTTCACTCCAGCAATGGGTATTCTGCTAATTCCGCCCGTTACACTTAGACACGCCGATCTCTGCAACTTCTTGAGTTCCTTAGCTGCAACTTCTACTAACTTCCACCCTACTGTAACCGCATTCGTTATAAGTCTCATTGCAGAAGTGGGTATATGCTCTTGGGACTTGGACCTCAGTTATTTCCCACGGGACGTTATAATGAACACAAGAGCATTTTCCATCCTAGAACTTATATCCGAGGAACCCCTGTTAGTTTGGCAATCATCCCTTAGTACTTCAGTACGCCTTCCACTGATAGCATTTTGTCGAAAGGCTTCGCCTACCAGCCCGTGTCCTGGATATGTTTACTCATGGACAGTTTTACTGCGACTGGCTATTAGATCCTCTTCCTGTTCCTTCTATTATTTTTTACAATGTTAAAATCGGATTGTGCATTTGTTCTAACTGTACTTTCAAATTTGCTGAATATCACTATGACTAAATCATCTGTGTATCTCTATAAAAAAAAAAAACCATTTAAATCTTTAATGAGTTCATTCACCGCTTGAATTAACAATAGCGGGACGTAACACAAACCTGCTGGCATGCAGTCGTGAAGTGGGTCAATTAATCTTCATGTCCATCATTCGTGGTTCTGAATATCGTCCATAATCTGCCGATCTGCTTACATATCATGGTCTCATGCTCTTATGCAGTTCTAAAAATGCATTGGAATGTCGTATTGGTGAAAACCCACACAATATCCAAAACGACGCAAAGAGCAATTTATGAAAAATGTAGGGCTTTTTCTATCTCCCCAGAAAGTTAGTGAGCTAGTGTTTTGCATGGTTTACCTGCTAGGTATGAATGTTGGCTTCCATATAAAGGGACCTCAGCTAACCTTCTTTCCTTAACGTGAAAATTAACCTGTTTTTATAATGCCCTTAAAAAGATCCTTGATATGATCAGTTTTCCTTGGCTTTGGAATTAAAACAATAGTCATAGTCCTACAACAGTTTGGACTGATTGCTGCTGCTACACTGACTTAAAACAGCCCGACAAGAATCTGATTAATTTTGGTCTTGCTTGCTGTAGCAGAGCCTTTGCATCTGAGTCTGGTGACCTGAACAGAGACACATTCTATCGGCCACAGAAGTTTCTTGAAGCCACCACACTCTTTAGCAGATTACCAGTTCTCCTGAATGTTATCTGTTACCCAGTACCTGGCTGGGATTGAATCCTGGTCTGCGTTACCTGTCAGACTGCCGGGAGGATATTGAGTCTTGAGGAGTACATCCAACGCCTCATGTGGAGTTCTTGTACAACCATCCTCCTTGCTTGGTATGCCTCATGAAATTGCTGGTGTTCTGGTGAGGATTTTGGGAAGTTTGGCTTCACCTGTTATAATTTCCACCTGCTCATAAAATACCTACAACAATAATTGTTTCTCTTGCTCAATGAAAACACTGGATTAACTGACGGTATCCCAACATTTCACCCTTTCTCCTCTTCTTCTCAGCTGCTTCCTTCGCAGTTCAAGGTTATTACTCGAAATAGGTACATTCCTGTTTGTGCACTTAATGATGATAGAAATGTTTTCATTGTGCAAAGTCACAATGACAGACCTCCCTTCTTCTGCCACTTTCTATAAAGCTACTAGACTTATTATCGAAGTTTTAACGCTCGGTAAGTGTGAGTTTCGATCTTCCATATACGAGTCGCAGTCTGTTTTCCTAGGATGTCTATAAGCCGTGGACTGTTTATCACCCGTTGTACTCCTAATGAAATGATCAGATATTTTGCAGATGACAATGTGGCCTCAAACCCAGAAGAATTTTATTGACTCAGATATTTATCGGTTCTTCGCGATATGCCATTATTTGATATATCTACCCATTAAAGTAGATCCAAAACCTATATAAATCAACTATTCCCTTCTTCTGTTCAAGGGTGTATGTTCCTTACCCCTATTCCAAACGACTAGATTGATCTCCATTAGGTATTTATGTAGGTAGTCACTTGTGCTGTTCGCATTGCAGCCAACAACCAGTTGTTCATCCATGGGCAATCAGCTATCAGTCTCCCCACTTCCTTGGAAGGAGGAACACTGTCGTTGCAAGGAAGGAAGTACAGTACAATTTCCCTCGTGCTCGCACCCAAACACTATTTCATCCTGATAGTCACTAAGTCACTAGAAAGGAAGTTCACCTTCGGTATGAATGAAATTCCGTTTTTAATATAAAGAGATATTTTGAGGTATTTAGGTTTCTGCCATAAGTCAGCTTATATGCAAGTACTCCAAGCCATGGTACGCCCTCTTTATGTAAAACACGTTCCTGAATGAGTGCTACATCCAACTCCTGTTTTCCAAGAACGCGACTCAAAATGGCAGATTTCACATTACTACGTTGCAGGTTTATCTGAAACATTTCCATCCGCCAGCTCGCCTCTTCTGATATCCTTAATCACCCTGACGGTAACCTGTGAGAATAATGAATTCGGTTTCTGGTCCTATTCTCTTACTGCGTTCAGTGATTTCTCAGCGACTTCCACTATTGGGAATTGGCGACTTGATGCTTTTTTCCGGTTTATTTTTATCCCCGTCGATACGTTCTTGCTCTGCGTCTGTAAGTTTGAATCGGGTCTTTGGAGAAAGGTCCTTAAGCAGACAGGATATCCAGTAAAACCTCTTCGCGGTCTTGAATAGTTCCTCTGCAGTCCTGACCAGCAGCTTCACATCTTCCTGTGGATATGTATTGGGCACGGTCCCCCTTCCCCCCCCCCCCACCCCACCCCACAACAGATAATGATTAGAGCACCTATGTCCAGACAGACCCTCCTGAATTCGGGGCTTTTCCATTCTCCACAAATTATCAGCGAGGGCCGGCTGAATCAGCTCTTTCAGCTGCGTGGTGTTAACATGTGGGTATTCTATTTGGATTGTCACCATCCAAAAAACCGAAACTGGAGCACTAATTATCTGTTTCCCTGTTTTGTACCTCGGCATTTTCTGTATATAGTTATAAAAAAAAAAGATGGTTCAAATGGCTCTGCGCACTATGGGACTTAACATCTGTGGTCATCAGTCCCCTAGATCTTAGAACTACTTAAACCTAACTAACCTAAGTTTGGCTTTAGGAAAAGTAAAGGGACGAGAGAGGCAATTCTGACGTTACGGCTAATAATGGAAGCAAGGCTAAATAAAAATCAAGACACTTTCGTAGGATTTGTCGACCTGGAAAAAGTGTTCGACAATATAAAATGGTGCAAGCTGTTCGAGATTCTGAAAAAAGTAGGGGTTAGTTATATGGAGAGACGGGTCATATACAATATCTACAACAACCAAGAGGGAATAATAAAATTGGACGATCAAGAACGAAGTGCTCGTATTAAGAAGGGTGTAAGACAAGGCTGTAGCCTTTCGCCCCTACTCTTCAATCTGTACATCGAGGAAGCAATTATGGAAATAAAACAAACGTTCAGGAGTGGAATTAAAATACAAGGTGAAATGATATCAATGATACGATTCGCTGATGACATTGCTATCCTGAGTGAAAGTGAAGAAGAATTAAATGATCTGCTGAACGGAATGAACAGTTTAATGAGTACACAGTATGGTTTGAGAGTAAATCGGCAAAAGACGAAGGTAATCAGAAGTAGTAGAAATGAGAACACCGAGAAACTTATCAGGATTGATGGTCACGAAGTCAATGAAGTTAAGGAAATCTGCTACCTAAGCAGTAAAATAACCAAGGACGGAGCAAGGAGGACATCAAAAGCAGACTCGCTATGGCAAAAAAGGCATTTCTGGCCAAGAGAAGTCTACTAATATCAAATACCGGCCTTAATTTGAGGAAGAAATTTCTGAGGTTGTACGTCTGGAGTACAGCATTGTATGGTAGTGAAACATGGACTGTGGGAAAACCGGAACAGGAGAGAATCGAAGCATTTGAGATGTGGTGCTATAGACGAATGTTGAAAATTAGGTGGGCTGATAAGGTAAGGAATGAGGAGGTTCTACGCAGAATCGGAGAGGAAAGGAATATGTGGAAACCACTGATAAGGAGAAGGGACAGGATGATAGGACATCTGCTAAGACGTGGGGGAATGACTTCCATGGTACTAGAGGAAGCTGTAGAGGGCAAAAACTGTAGAGGAAGACAAATATTGGAATACGTCAAGCAAATAATTGAGGACGTAGGTTGCAAGTGCTGCTCTGAGATCAAGAGGTTAGCACAGGAAAGGAATTCGTGGCGGGTCACATCAAACCAGTCAGTAGACTGATGACCAAAAAAAAGAAACCTAAGGACGTCACACATATCCATACCGAAGGCAGGATTCTAACCTGCGACCGTATTATAGTTATCCTCGGACGTGGGAGTAATGAGTAATAGACGTCTCTGTCCCGTCCTCGTCTTGCAAGTGGAATGGGGCTGTTTACCCCTTTCACTCTGACATAGTCTTTTCTTGGTGGTGTTCAGTTCAAATCATTTTAGTTCCCTAGTTTTGTTTTCAGGAAGTTTTGCCTTCCTGTAATTTTCGTTCTCTGGGAAGTGTGCTTCTATTTGCTACTGACAGGTTTTCGACCTGGATTTGCTGGAGCTTCTCAGTGTCGTTTTCCATTCCTTGGACTGTTCTGTCGTCCGATCCAATTGCGGAACGGCTTCCATCAGCTCAAAACAATAAGTTCGGTTATTCAAAGTATCATAAGGCCCCACAGATTTTGAGTTATTTCATGTATTCTCCACCTTACGGCTCACGAGAACTCGAGATGTATCACATTAATACCAGGGGATGCCACATCGGTGTAGAGAATTGATCAGGGAGTTTGCCCAATGATCGAATCACATCTTGCGTTAACCTTCCAATAGTGTTTCAAAGAGAAACACACATATTGTGAAAGGGTCAGTTAGACCCACTGATAAGGAAAATGTATTCTTGAAAGGCACTTCAAAGTATCTTTTGTAGATGGTTTGCTATGTAGAAAAAAGACATTGGTACTTATCAACATTTATTGAACATAATTATTACAAAATAAAAAGTTATTTACAAAATTTTAATTGGAAAATAAGTTATTGTCACATGTAACTTCAAAATACTTTTTTTGTAGCAAAACACACATTAGAGCTCAAATTTCAACTCTTGTTGCTGAAAACAATTACTATAAAATTTAAATTCAATTACAAAATTTGACTTTGAGGAAACATATTGAACTTAATGTCTATGCCTATCGCATTAACTTATGAAGTTCTTGTAGTACATGTTTGCTTGCTCTCGGCAGTGGAATGATTGACATCTACTGCACTTTTTGTTTGTCTTTCGCTCTTTCTTCGGTACACACTCCTTACATACGCTCCTTTTCCGTTCTTTTGCTCCTGAACTCGTACCTGCAATATTCTCCAAACTAACTTTGATCTTGTTAAAAAATTTTTGGTCATTCTTTCCTCTCGCATTTGTTTTGGTAGCTCATATTCAAATTCTCTTAGGAATAACCGCCTTCTGTACAATTTATTTTGATTGCAATATGGATTGATAAGTAGATAAAACAAACTGGAATTTATTGCAGCAATATCTAGCACGCTACAGAACAAACAAACAGGCCATAGCTTGGTACACCTTTTACAGGAAAAAGTGCTGAGGAGTTTATCTGTTGTGTCAAATCCTCCTTTCGATCTGATGCAATGACATATTACTTCAGCCTCCAAATACCTTTCTAAAGACAAGCTACAGTCATGGTGTTTGATAGAGAGTAATAGAATAGCTTTATTTTCCTTTTTGGCTCCTACGACCAAAGTAACGTCCCTTTGGAACCAAAATATGATTGAACGTGCTGGTGTGGTATTGCTTGGCTGCATTTCGTCCGCAATCTCAGAATTGTTGTTTCTGGGAGTTCCTACTCATATTACATTTTTATTAGAAGTTTCTTGGCCAGATCATGCACTGTAAAGAAATTATCTGTAGTAATGTTTACCTCAGTTTCCTCAGCATTTTCAACAAGCCTCAAAACAATATTTTTTTCTCGTGGTCCATTTTCCAGTTTTTACGTCAGATAACAACCCCAATTTTCCCTCATTTTTTCTCTGCGTTTTGAAGTTATATACTGCCGGAAGGTACGCCTTCCTCTGAATGGAACTAGTTGCTTATCCACTGTGACATCTTCGTAAGGCACAAACATTATGGGCAACTGTTCCAGAAACATTTCAAAGTAATTCCCGGTAGCAGCCAGTTTATCATGATGTCGACTAGCTGGTCGATCTTTTTTGTTGCCAAATCTGAGAAATCTGTTTACCGTACGGAAACGCTAAAGTGACATCGTCGCACGAGAAACTGGTGGAGCATTCCTGTTGTCCAATATCTCTTTAAGAGAATCTCCTGTATGTTTGTACACACCAGCTAATATAAGATGCCCCAAGTAAGCTTTCAGTTCCTGACTTGTATTAGGAGTGGAAGTCGCATTTTTCACTTGTGATACCTATCTCATTTCTCTGTTGGTTTCGTTCAAAATCACTGTCATCATCACTTCAGTTATGAACAGTAGAAATGATGATACTTTCTTTTCGTCAATCCGTTAAAGAGCAGACCCCATAGGCCCTGGAACAGCATGGAAAATGTTTTCACATCCAAAATAAAAATCTAAAACAAAGAAATATAAACTAAACTAAAATTAAATACAGTGCAATAAATTATATTACAAAGAAACACAATAAAACCTAAACCTGACAAAAAGTAAAAATATCCTGCATACAAAACGCAAGGAGTTACGCTTGATAGAGGTTTTCATCTCCCTAGACAGTCTACACACAGGAGATAAAAGGGTAACAATGAGAAATCCAGTCCCAGCATCGCGTTCTCCACCAAAACAATCACTAATGGCCTGACCGGGTTCCGAATGACAGCCCAGAGCATTAGTGGCTAGACTAAGTTACAGTGCAGTAATAAACATAGTATACCCATCAAATGCAATTCCGTATAATATAATTATTGCGCTCACCTTGGTGTTGACTCTGTTGGAGGATTTGTAGGCTAATTGTGCCATTACGGAACGTATATACTACTACAACTTCATCGGTTTCTTTAGACAACGATACACCGCCGTTATCTACTTCACAATCACATCAATATCCTCATTCCAGCTTATATGTCATCATCATTACTTGAACCATTAAGAAAGACTAGAAAAATCAGGATTATCGACAGGATCATCTACCATTTCATCATCTGACTCATTCAAAAGCCTTTCTAACTGGTAACCACTTAGGAAACTTCTGCAGATTTTGGCACACAAAATCAGGCTAATGACGTAGTTGTTATACTTGTACCTAGTCCTACAAAAATAAAAATGTGAAATGCCTCTGAACCATTGTGGACCATACAATGACAATCGCATTTATTTCAAATAAAATACTGTTAGAATTCAAACGACAATTTTTGCCTAGGTCTAAACGACCCATTCACAATATGTGTGTCCAAGTTGTGTGCCTCCGAAATTATTTTAGATTTTGAAATAAAACTAAGGATTACCTAACGTCCTGAAGCATATAAATATTAATCGCGGTTTTCTGTTAATTTTAGTAAACTAACTGAGTCAGTTAGTTCCAATCACAATAAGAAGGTTAAACGGCCAGTGTTTTAGGAAAAGAACTATGGGGAAAGATGCAGGGAGCTGTAGGGGGTTTTCAAACGTGTGTCGTGAGGTTCTTCCAATGAGACCTGTCTGGCTTGGGAGAGCCTGCCAGCAGCTATGGCCAGCCTTACGAAAGGACAGTGACATACGATTAAAATTTACTTCTGTACTAGGTAATTCTAACACATTATATACTTCTGTGTATATGTATTCCTCCAAATCTCGTCATATTATGTAGGTTTTATTGCCTAATTGGTAAAAGCTCTGCCCGATTTTACGATATTTCGTATTTCGTTACTTATGCAAAATATTTACGTCTGGGGTGGAAGGACCCTTTGGTAACAACTCAACAAAGAAAGTAAATAAGACAGGCGAGATACACTGTAGGCTTCGTTTCCTCGTTCAAAATGGGCAGGTAATATAGCGACCTACAGTAAAGAATATTGGAGTGTACGCTACTTTTGTCTCTCCATCCTGCTTCTTAGAAGTACGATGCTGCAGCCGTCCTAATCAGTCTTCGGCTGCGTGGATAATTGGTATGTAACATTAACTACTTCTCATCTACTGAAAGTGCATTCACTCAACCTGAGGGCCAAAAGGTGAGGAAAAGGCTGCTGTAGTTGGTCACTACGGACACGAAAGCAGCAATGAGGCTGAGCCGCACGGTGAGAACTCCAAGCAGGTTGGCCTCTGGGCGTCCAGAGGACACCTGCCGCGCCAGCAGCCGCAGCTCGCGGTGGGCGGCGCCGCCCACACGCCGCCCTTCCAGCAGCAGCTGCGAGCACAGCCTCTGCGTGCGCCTCGCTTCTGTCTCCACACAGTGAGCGGGCACGACGAGTATCGTCAGATGAGCAAGACTGAGGAACATAGTCAGATTCCCTTGCCAGCTACTGATATTACTCATAGCAAGGAATGATGATTTTGTTCCAAGGAAGTATACCTGAGCAGCCATAAACATTGAAATTGATATGAAGTATGACACTAGAAAAACCTCATGAGCAGAGACAGCTAATTCTGACAATTCACTGAGTTTTGCATGCACTTGTGTGAGAGTTCGCACATAGTCTGGTACACTCCAAAGAATTCTAGGGTGTGATCGTAGACTCCCTACGTACACAGACTGTTTCTTTACAGAAATGTTACCATAATATGCTACGTCGTTACTTATATCGCGAACGCAAACATTCAGAAGTGAAAGTCTGTATCTAATCACAAACTGTAAATTTGCAAATCTCAAAAGTGATAAAGAGGTAGCAAGAAAACCGCCCACAGTAAACGCTACACTTAGCCTAAGTTCATGAGATTTAATAATCGTCAACGTTGGTAAGTAGTATGAACAACCGTATAAAAATAGCAAAACCAGTTGTAGTCTTACTATCTTCTTCTCACATGTATTTACAGGACCAATATGAATCGTCAGAAGTTTGTCACATGATGCTATCAACTTAACCATTGTCTCATATTTTTGTGTATTGAAGAAAACATCTGACACTATCGAAACGAACGTCATTGTTGACAAATTCACTAATCTGAAAAGTGATATGACGTTCACTATAGACATTGTAGGGAACGGTCTGCAGTAGAAGTGTGCGGAGAAAAACCCAGAAATCAGGTGTGATATGCTGGTGAGAGTTACAATAACTAGATCCGATTTTAATTTCTTCAGAGATCCAGTTTTCGTATCAACCGTAAATGGCATGAGACCAATCAACTTGCACGTGAAGTGGAATTGCTTGGTGGCCAATAGAAGTGTCCTAGTGTTTTCTGGCAGCAACGGGTTAGATACATACGCCGACATCACCTGCAAAAGGGAAGAACAAAAAAAAAAAAAAAATACACAGTACTCATACTTCACAATAGCTCCTACTTTATAGGTAGTAATGAACCGGTTTTCAGATTTCTAGGCCATCGTCAGATAACCTGATTAAATAGGTAGATCACATATCAGCGGAAGTTTATAGAAGCAAATTACATTTTGCAAGGATATAGCTAAACAAAAACAATGAATTTAGTAAGTAAGCTATGAATGAACAAGTTTTATGTTACTTTATAGTGAAAGATCTAAAGTATAAGAATGTACAGGCAATAAACGAAACACACTTGAAAATCGGCACAGAGCACTATGTTACATAAACAAAATAGCTAATGTATGGAATGTACATGCACGAAAAAGGGGGAGCAGAGCGGACGAAAGAGTCAGTGGAATGTGGAGTATAACAGTTATACAATTTATAACAAGCATATTATCTAATGCTGAGAAAAATATTTACTGGCTGTTACTAATTGGAACTGATAAGCAAATGTTACCACAATGTATAGCGTCGTTTCTCATATCGCCAATGCAAATATTTAAAAGTGAAATTCTGTACCTAATAACAAATCGTAAATTTATAAATCTGAGATGTCATAGAGAGTTGGCAAGAAAACTGCTGACAGTAAATGATGGACTCACAACAGTGCATAGAGTGCATTACAGTGCCTAATTTATAAGCCGCAATAACACCTATCTTGAAAAATTCTTGTTAACTTTATTTTTCTTTCACCTCTGTATGTGCAGATAATTTTCCGCTGAAAAGTAATTTATAATTCACAGCGGCATTTCTACCACAAAAACGCGTTAACGTTTTTCATTTCTTAGTTTCGTCTCTGAGAGTAAGGATAAGGTAGTACAGACGTGTACTCGATCTGTTACACTCGCGGAACTCACGAGCTTCGAACGTGGTCAGGTGCTTGGGTGTCACTTCTGTTATACGTCTGTACGTGAGATATCTCCACTCCCAAACATGCCTAGATCCACTCTTTCCTATGTGATAGTGAAATGGAAACGTGAAGGGACACGTACACCACGAAAGCGTACAGGCCGACCTCGTCCGTTGAATGACCGCCGACAGTTGGTAATGTGTAGCAGGCAGACATCTGTCTAGAGCATCACACAGGAATTCCAAAGTGCATCAGGATCCACTGCAACTTCTATGGCAGTTAGGCGGGAGGTGAGAAAACCTGGATTTCATGGTCGAGCGGCTTCTCATAAGCCACACATCACGGCGTAGAATGCCAAGCGACATCTCGCTTAGTATAAGGAGCATTAACATTGGACAGTTGAACAGTGGGAAAACTTTGTGTGGAGTGACGAATCATAGTACATAATGTGGCGATCCGAGGGTGTGAGAATGGCGAATGCCCAGTGAACTTCATCTGTCACCGTGTATAATACCAACAGTAAAATTCGAAGGCGATGGTATTATGGTGTGGTCGTGTTTTCCATGGAGGGACTTGTACCCCTTGTTGTTTTGTGTGGCACTATCACAGCACAGGCCTACACTGTTGTTTTAAGCATCTTCTTGCTTCCCAGTGTTGAAGAACAATTCTGGGATGGCGACTGCTTCTTTCAACACGATCGAGCACCTGTTGATAATGCACGGCCTGTGGCGGAGTGGTTACCCTACAATAACATCCCTGTAATGGGTTGGCTTGCACAGAGTCCTGTCGTGAATCCTACAGAAAACATTTGGGATGTTTTGGATCGCCGATTTCGTGCCAGGCCTCACCGACCGACATCGACACCTCCCCTCAGTGCAGCACTCCGTGAAGCATGGGCTGCCATCCCCCAAGAAACCTCCCAGCACCTGACTGAACGTATGCCTGCGAGCGCAATAGCTGTCATCGAGGCTAAGGGTGGGCCAACACAATATTGAATTCCAGCATTACCGATGGAGGGTGCCATGAAATTGTAAGTCATTTTCAGCCAGTTGTCCAGATACTTTTGATCACACGGTGTACAGAAAGAAATAGTGCAGTATTACAGACTAAGATACGTAATCAATCGGGAGTAAGCAGTAGTTAAAACTAAGTAACTGCAGGAAAAAAATACGGTACAGAAAAGAAAACGGTCGCCCGAAGGGCAGACTAAACTCATAGAAAGGTCAAAATAGCTTCCGGGTAACTTAAAGGCAAACATGTCCTCAATACCAATGTAAAAGGAACTCCAACGTTAACCACAAACGAAAGCGAATATTAGTGCAAGGAGTACTATGTTTCCTATGTGGAGAGAAGAATATAAAATAGATATGCGTATGTAAGGCATGAGGGATCAAGTATTAATATCTGAGATTGAAAGAGCTTTAGAGGACATGTGATCGAACGAATCACAAGACATAGATAACACTCGTTCGGAGTTTCTGAAGTGACTGCAGGAATTGGCAGCCAAATGTTTCTCCAAATTAGTGTGTGGAATCTCCACGCATTCTTTTGGACTTTCGGAAGAGTATCAGCCACACAGTTCCTAAGCGAACAGGGTAAGTAACTGTGAAAGCGGCTGCACAATACGTCTGACAGATCAGGCGTTAAACTTTCTGACCAAATGAGTGGAAAGAATTTTGTGAACCTGTTACACAGGTCAAACGAAACTACGCCACGGCAAATTAGTTCAAGGCTTTTGATATTCCCAAAACAATAAGTACTATGTATCTGGAATGATGGGTAATGAACAATAAGAATGGTAGATTAAGAGAGAAGGGTGTGAGGCAGAAGCACAGTCAACTTCACCACTGTTCACCCCTCAAAGCAAAGAATAAAGAAATTAATAAAAGGCAGATTCGAAAGTGGGATTAAATTTCGAGGTGGAAGGATGTCACACAAGCCTTGAGGCTGATATAGTGGGGTGTGCGTACTGTAAGACCTTTGGTACACACACCATCAGATTATTTGACTTGTTGCTCTAACGAAGTAGGCGAGTGTCAGCAATATGTCTCGTGGTCTTATCATGGAGTGTTTATCTTCTGCCGTTAGGTCAGACGATAGAAATGCCACTTGCACAGTTGTCCAGATACTTTTGATCACACGGTGTACAGAAAGAAATAGTGCAGTATTACAGACTAAGATACGTAATCAATCGGGAGTATGTGGAGGATTACAGTTATACAATTTACAACAAGCATATTATCTAATGTTGAGAAAAATATTTACTGGCTGTTACTACTTGGAACTGATAAGCAAATGTTACCATAATGTGTAGCGTCGTTTCTCATATCGCCAATGCAAATATTTAGAAGTGAAATTATGTACCTAATAACAAATCGTAAATTTGTAAATCTGAGATGTCATAGAGAGTTGGGAAGAAAACTGCTCACAGTAAATGATAGACTCATACAATGCGCAGTGTGCATTACAGTGCCTAATTTATAAGCCACAATAATAACTATCTTGAAAAATTCTTGTTAACTTTATTTTTCATTCGCCTCTGTATGTAGAGATAAGTTTCTGTTGAAAAGTAATTTATAATTCACAGCGGAATTTCTATCACAAATAACGCGATAACATTTTTCGTCTCTTAGATTCGTCTCTGAGAGTAAGGATAAGTTTTTACAGACGTACACTCGATCTGTTGGACTGCGCGAGAACCCACTTTTAAAGAGGCAGCACGATCTGCTCGTTTTAATACTCAAGGGCATGGAAGACTACCAAAACACACTAGGAATATATTTCTCGATATAGTGATTTAGGTGTTCTAAATTTAACTGAAACTGCAGTAATACTTCCCGTGTTCCTATATCCCTATGATCCTCTCACAATGCACCGGGAGTCTTAGACCCACAGAAGAGTAGGCTGAAATTTAAGAGAATCGTCA
Source organism: Schistocerca serialis cubense (assembly GCF_023864345.2). Lineage (NCBI taxonomy): Eukaryota > Metazoa > Arthropoda > Insecta > Orthoptera > Acrididae > Schistocerca > Schistocerca serialis. The sequence continues at coordinate 725,344,167 of NC_064642.1, forward strand.
GGAACAATCAAAGTACAGGGAGGTGAGATCTAGGTACGTTGAGAAGCCATGATGATTCGACGCTGTCTGGGGTACTGAATGTCATGTTCAGTTAAAGGGGAACTGACATATCTAAAAATTATAATCATATAACCTGGACACACAAATATTGGTACAGGTAAAATGTAGGTAATGAAGATGTAGATTAGAATCCAAAACTACTCCAGCTGACAGATGAAAGGAGAAAGTACACAAAGGATCAGGTACACTGTGTGATCAAAGTACCCGGTCACCCCCAAAAACATACGATTTTCGTATTACGTGCATTGTGCTGCCACCTACTGCCAGGTACTCCTTATCAACGACCTCAGTGGTCATTAGACAATGCGAGGGAGAAGAATGGGGCGCTCCGCGGAACTCACGAGCTTCGAACGTGGTCATGTGCTTGGGTGTCACTACTGCCATACGCCTGTACGTGAGATATCTCCACTCCTAAACATCCCTAGGTCCACTCTTTCCGATGTGGTAGTGAAATGGAAACGTGAAGGAACACGTACAGCACAAAAGCGTATAGGCTGACCACGTCCGTTGACTGACAGAGACCGTCAACAGTTCGTAAGGTGTAGTACGCAGACATCTGTCCAGACCATCACACAGCAATTCCAAAGTGCATCAGGATCCACTGCAACTACTTTAACAGTTAGGTGGGAGGTGAGAAAACTTTGATTTCATGGTCGCCGGTATATACCAAACGACGCCTCGCTTAGTATAAGGTGCATAAACATTGGACAATTGAACTGTGGGAAAACGTTTTGTGGAGTGACGAATCATGGTACACAATGTGGCGATCCGAGGGTGTGAATATCGCGAATGCCCAGTGAACGTCATCTGCCAGAGCGTGTAATGCAAACAGTAAAATTACGAGGCGGTGGTGTTATGGTGTGGTCGTGTTTTCCATGGAGAGAACTTGCATCCCTTTTTGTTTTGCGTGGCACTAACACAGCACCGGCCTACACTGATGTTTTAAGCATCTTCTTGCTTCCCAGTGTTGAAGAGCAATTCTGGGATGGCGACTGCTTCTTTCACTACGATAGAGCACCTGTTCATAATGCAATCCTGTGGCGGAGTGGTTACCCCACAATAACATCCCTGTAATGGGTTGGCTTGCACAAAGTCCTGTCGTGAATCCTACGGAAAACCTTCGGGATGTTATGGAACGCCGACTTCATGCCAGGCCTCACAGACCGACATTGATACCTCTCCTCAGTGCACCAGTCCGTGATGAATGGGCTGCCATCCCCCAAGAAACGTTCCAGCCCATCACTGAAAGTATGCCTGCGAGCGCGGTAGCTGTCATCGAGGCTAAGGGTGGGCCAACACAATATTGAATTCCAGCATTACCGATGGAGGGTGCCATGGACTTGTAAGTCATTTTCAGCCAGGTGTCCGGATACTTTTGATCACACAGTGTACAGAAAGAAATAGTGCAGTATTACAGACCAATAATAAATGAAAAGCTCCAAACTGTTTTTTTTCATATATTATTATAATGTTGTTTTACCAAGAACCGACGGAAGATTCTGTTACTACGATTACAGACTAAAATACGTAATCAATCGGGAGTAAACAGCAGTTAAAAAGAAATATCTGCAGGAAAAATTACGGTACAGAAAAGAAACCGGTCGCTCGAAGGGCAGACTCAACTCATAGAAAGGTCAAAATAGTTTCCGGCTAACTTAAAAGCGAACATGACCACATTACCAATGTAAAACGAACTCCAACGTTAACCACAAACGAAAGCGAATATTAGTGAAAGGAGCACCATGTTTCTTATGTCGATAGAAGAATATAAAATACACTCCTGGAAATTGAAATAAGAACACCGTGAATTCATTGTCCCAGGAAGGGGAAACTTTATTGACACATTCCTGGGGTCAGATACATCACATGATCACACTGACAGAACCACAGGCACATAGACACAGGCAACAGAGCATGCACAATGTCGGCACTAGTACAGTGTATATCCACCTTTCGCAGCAATGCAGGCTGCTATTCTCCCATGGAGACGATCGTAGAGATGCTGGATGTAGTCCTGTGGAACGGCTTGCCATGCCATTTCCACCTGGCGCCTCAGTTGGACCAGCGTTCGTGCTGGACGTGCAGACCGCGTGAGACGACGCTTCATCCAGTCCCAAACATGCTCAATGGGGGACAGATCCGGAGATCTTGCTGGCCAGGGTAGTTGACTTACACCTTCTAGAGCACGTTGGGTGGCACGGGATACATGCGGACGTGCATTGTCCTGTTGGAACAGCAAGTTCCCTTGCCGGTCTAGGAATGGTAGAACGATGGGTTCGATGACGGTTTGGATGTACCGTGCACTATTCAGTGTCCCCTCGACGATCACCAGTGGTGTACGGCCAGTGTAGGAGATCGCTCCCCACACCATGATGCCGGGTGTTGGCCCTGTGTGCCTCGGTCGTATGCAGTCCTGATTGTGGCGCTCACCTGCACGGCGCCAAACACGCATACGACCATCATTGGCAGCAAGGCAGAAGCGACTCTCATCGCTGAAGACGACGCGTCTCCATTCGTCCCTCCATTCACGCCTGTCGCGACACCACTGGAGGCGGGCTGCACGATGTTGGGGCGTGAGCGGAGGACGGCCTAACGGTGTGCGGGACCGTAGCCCAGCTTCATGGAGACGGTTGCGAATGGTCCTCGCCGATACCCCAGGAGCAACAGTGTCCCTAATTTGCTGGGAAGTGGCGGTGCGGTCCCCTACGGCACTGCGTAGGATCCTACGGTCTTGGCGTGCATCCGTGCGTCGCTGCGGTCCGGTCCCAGGTCGACGGGCACGTGCACCTTCCGCCGACCACTGGCGACAACATCGATGTACTGTGGAGACCTCACGCCCCACGTGTTGAGCAATTCGGCGGTACGTCCACCCGGCCTCCCGCATGCCCACTATACGCCCTCGCTCAAAGTCCGTCAACTGCACATACGGTTCACGTCCATGCTGTCGCGGCATGCTACCAGTGTTAAAGACTGCGATGGAGCTCCGTATGCCACGGCAAACTGGCTGACACTGACGGCGGCGGTGCACAAATGCTGCGCAGCTAGCGCCATTCGACGGCCAACAACGCGGTTCCTGGTGTGTCCGCTGTGCCGTGCGTGTGATCATTGCTTGTACAGCCCTCTCGCAGTGTCCGGGGCAAGTATGGTGGGTCTGACACACCGGTGTCAATGTGTTCTTTTTTCCATTTCCAGGAGTGTAGATATGCATATGTAAGGCATGAGGGATCCATTATTAATATCTGAGACTGAAAGAGCTTCACAGGACATGTGATCGAACGAATCACAAGGCATAGATATTACACGTTCGTAGTTGCTGAAGTGACAGCAGGAATTGGCAGCCAAATGTTTCTCCAAATTAGTGTGTGGAATCTCCAGGCAGTCTTTTGGACTTTCGGAAGAGCGTCAGCCATACTGTTCCTAAGTGAACAGGGTAAGTAAGTGCGAGAGCGGATGCACATACGACTGACAGATCAGGCGTTAGACTTTCTGACCAAATGAGTTCGACTCCCGGCGGTGTCACGGACTTTCTCTGCCTCGTGATGACTGGGTGTTGTGTGATGTCCTTAGGTTAGTTAGGTTTAAGTAGTTCTAAGTTCTAAGGGACAGATGACCATAGATGTTAAGTCCCGTAGTGCTCAGAGCCATTTGAACCATAGTGCCCAGAGCCAAAGAATTAGCGAAATAAATAAAAGGAAGATTCTAAAGAGGAATTAAATTTCGGGGTGGAAGGATGTCGCACAAGACATGCGGCTGACATAGCTCTAGTCTGTAATAGGATCTTTTTTATGTGATGAACTGTCTTTTGACTACACTGTGTGAAGTGATAGTAAATCAAAGAAAGACGAACGTGTTAAGCAGTTGCGGAAATGTGATTAGGGGTAAATATAACATCGAGAATGGGGATAACGATGTGGACGAAGTAGAAGCATTCTGCTAAAGCAAGTACACTAGTATCGAACTATATCAATTTGAGGAACAAATCTCTACGAATGTTTGTTACGAGCACAGCGATCTGTGGAGGTGCATCCTGGACTGTGAGAGAACTTGATAAGAAGGAAATGGAAGAGTCGGAAACTTGATATACTGAAAGATGCTGAATACTAGAGTGATATAAGAATCCAGGTGGTTGCCATAGAAACAACTAACTGAGCAATATACGAAAAATAGATTAGAAGATATGAAGATATTTATTAAAATATCAGAGAACATTATCTACGTTACTATACGATAAAAATTGAAGGGGACTACAGGGATGAGAATAACACAATAACTGGCTACGTATGGTCCCGATGCCACGCTGTAATGAGCAAGTTGTGACAAGGGGGCGAGTTGAGGGGGGTGGGGAAATCCTATGAAGTCGCGCCATCCAGTGTGCTGACGACCAAACTAAAGGAAAAAAAAAACCCTTTTATGGATAATAATGGGAACTCCATACCAAATGTTTCCTAATATTTTGTGCTGTCTCCTCAGTGTCCAGGAAACTTGAATTTTTGTTTAATGTCACAGTCTTTAAATATTTCTTCATTCACCCTCTAAATGCTTGATTTATCAAATGAGGAAAATGATTGTTATGATAATTTATTACTGTTGTCAAAAGCAATATGCGGAAGAGTAAATCTGGCCCAGAGTGCTGATAATAAACTATATCCAGTTTTCAAAGCGAAGTATCTAGTGAGACTGAACCCATCAATGTGTGTTATCCGTTTCGCCTCACGGCAGAGGAATATGAACTTAACTAGCAGAAAGCATTCAAGATTGAGGTTCATTTTGTGAGAGAGGGATGTATGCATGATTCGAATTACTACGAGAGTTGTTGTTGTTGTTGTGGTCTTCAGTCCTGAGACTAGTTTGATGCAGCTCTCCATGCTACTCTATCCTGTGCAAGCTTCTTCATCTCCCTGGACCTACTGCAACCTACATCCTTCTGAATCTGCTTGGTGTATTCATCCCTTGGTCTCCCTCTACGATTTATACCCTCCACGCTGCCCTCCAATACCAAATTGGTGATCCCTTGATGCCTCACAACATGTCCTGTCAACCGATCCCTTCTTCTAATCAAGTTCTGCCAAAAACTTCTCTTCTCCCCAACACCTCATCAGTTATGTGATCTACCCACCTAATCTTCAGCATTCTTCTGTAGCATCACATTTCGAAAGCTTCTATTCTCTTCTTGTCTAAGCTATTTATCGACCATGCTTCACTTCCATACATGGCTACACTCCATACAAATACTTTCAGAAACGATTTCCTGACACTTAAATCAATACTCGATGTTAACAAATTTCTCTTCTTCAGAAACGCTTTCCTTCCCATTGGCTGTCTCCATATTATATCCCCTCTACTTCGACAATCATCAGTTACTTTGCTCCCCAAATAGCAAAACTCCCTTACTAATTTAAGTGTCTCATTTCCTAATCTAATACCCTCAACATCACCCGACTTAATTCGACTACATTCTACTATACTCGTTTGGGTTTTGTTGATGTCCATCTTATATCCTCTCATCAAGACACCATCCATTCCATTCAACGGCTCTTCCAAGCCCTTTGGTGTCTCTGACAGAATAAAAATGTCATCGGCAAACCTCAAACTTTTTATTTCTTCTCCATGGATTTTAATACCTACTCCGAAGTTTTCTTTTGTTTCCTTCACTGCTTTCTCTAGGTCTACAAATGCTAGCTTCTAAGATAAGCAGTAAGGTCAGTATTGCCTCACGTGTTCCAATATTTCTACGGAATCCAAACTGATCTTCCCCGAGATCGGCTTCTACCAGTTTTTCCATTCGTCTGCAAAGAATTCGCGTTAGTATTTTGCAGCCGTGACTTATTAAACTGATAGTTCGGTGATTTTCACATCTGTCAACACCTGCTTTCTTTGGGATTGGGATTATTATATTCTTCTTTAGGTCTGAGCGTATTTTGCCTGCCTCATACATCTTGCTCACCAGATGGTAGAGTTTTGTCAGGACTGGCTCTCCCAAGGCCGTCAGTATTGTAATGGAATGTTGTCTACTCCTGGGGCCTTGTTTTGACTCAGGTCTTTCAGTGCTCTGTCGAACTCTTCACACAGTATCAAATCTCCCATTTCATCTTCATCTACATCCTCTTCCATTTCCATAAAATTGTTCTCAACTACATCGCCCTTGTATAGACCCTCTGTATACTCCTTCCACCTTTCTGCTTTCCCTTCTTTGCTTAAAACTGAGTTTCCATCTGAGCTCTTGATATTCATACAGGTGGTTCTCTTTTCTCCAAAGGTCTCTTTAATTTTCCTGTAGGCAGTATCTATCTTACCCCTAGTGATATATGCCTCTACATCCTTACATTTATCCTATAGCCATCCCTGCTTAGCCATTTTGCACTTCCTGTCGATCTCATTTTTGAGACGTTTTTATTCCTTTTTGCCTGCTTCATTTTCTGCATATTTTCTCCTTTCATCAATTAAATTCAACATTTCGTTTGTTATCCAAGGATTTCTACTAGCCCTCGTCTTTTTACCTACTTGATCCTCTGCTGCCTTCACTACTTCATCCCTCATGGCTACCCATTCTTCTTCTACTGTATTTCTTTCCCCCATTCCTGCCATTTGTTCCCTTACGCTCTCCCTGAAACTCTGTACCACCTCAGGTTCTTTCAGTCATCCAGCTCCCATCTCCTTAATTTCCCACCTTTTTTATCTTCAGTTTGAATCTACAGTTCATAACCAATAGGTTGTGGTCAGAATCCACATCTGCCCCTTACAGTTTAAAACCTGGTTCCTAAATCTCTGTCCTATCAGGGTTCTTCCATGTAAGAGGAAATAAAATTCAAATGTAGTAATACAAGCAGTATTACAATTTAAATGTATATGGCCTGGAGGTAAATGGAGGCACGTGGATAACTGTTGAAATTCCTTGTTGCAGTCGAAGAGGCAGGCAAAGACTGATACTACGTTGTAATGGACGTCAAATATCGTCTCACAATAAGAAATACGGAAGATCATCGTGTATGAGTGTCACTGAAGATCATACTATTCCAGGAAAAGTCAAGGAGAGAAATTCACCGAGTAGTGGATGCTAAATAGCTGATGACTGTTGTAATTATGGTGCTCTGTTTGACAATCTAAATGTGGCAGACAACTAGTCTCAAAGTATCAAAGTCGTTAGTCGCTTCATAGCTTAAGAGAATTACAGCTTGGTCCGAAGCGGCCTTCCTCCTGCCGACGGTGGGTGACGTCAGCAGCTCGGTCAGTATGTGCGCCTTCTTCTCCCCTTGGCCCGACTGCATAGACCGTACATTAACATAAAATAGTTTCAGTGCAAGTTTCTGTTTCTAAATGCGACTGTAGAACACGAATGGCATGAAGTTATTAAACTGAACTAGTAACTGGCGTGAGTTTAAATACCTATAATACCACGACTAGCAGGTTTGAATTCGAAAATATCATGACCGAACCATAAAGAGTTGCCAGACAAATAAAGTATCATCTAGACACGAAAAAGAACAATAAAACCTAGTAACCTGTCGCTTTACAACGCCAATCGCTTTCGCCATTTCAGCATGAGGTCATACGAAATAATAAACAGCTAGTTTCACGCACGCTGGTGGAGAATTCAGCGCAAAAACTGACACAGTCACGTTCCACATGTAACCAAACAGCTCCAAATGCAGTATATATGGACGCTACCAAAGGGTTGAGTTGCAACCAGCACCAAATCTGTATCCTACCAGCTACTCTAATGATCAACAGCCGACAACCGAGACTACGTGAGCAACACCTAAGCAGGTGCGCTAAGAAAAGTCATTGTGACATGCATCTGAACCTAGAGGTACAATTACAGCGATAGAAACTGGTTCCTCTTCCTGATTCGTGACCTGGAAAAACATCGTTAGACGCTCCTGTGTGTTATCTAATCCTAACAGAGTGTTAGGTCTGTGTGACCGTTTCTTTCCATAATTAGTTGAAGTATGACGTAGGATAGAAGTGTCGTCTGTGTTTTACGTATATGATATGTTGGTTTTCATACACTAGTAGTAAGATAGTGTCTGTGCTTCTCGGCACATTGTAGACAGGATTTTTTTTTAGCTTACTATTTCAGGAGACCAGAAAGCTAAGATCGTTAGTCTCCTACTCACTCCCCCCATGAGTGTGCGTATTGAGATATTGAGTAATTTTTTCCATGCTAATGCATCACGTTCGATACTCCAAAAGCCGCCGTGTGGTGTGTGGCCTATGTATAGAGAGAACAACAACGGTCCCATCACATTTCCCTGCGGCACTCCTGACTACACTCTTGTCTCTGATGAACACTCACCGTCGAGGACAACATACTGGGTTCTGATACTTAAGAATGGGTAGCATTGAGGGATGAAATAGTAAAGGGAGCAGAGGATCAAATAGATAAAAAGACGAGGGCTAGTATAAATCATTGGGTAACCGAATAGATATTGAATTTAACTGACGAAAGAAGAAAATATAGAAATGCAGTAAATGAATCAGGCGAAAAGGAATACAAAAGTCGCAAAAAGTGAGATGGACAGAAGGTGCAAAGAGGCTAAGCGGGGATGGCTAGAGGACAAATTTAAGGATGTAGAGACAGATATCACAGGAGGAAGATAGATACTGCCAAGAGGAAGATTAAAGAGACCTTTGGAGAAAAGAGAACTACTTGTATGAATATCAAGAGCTGAGGTGGTAAACCAGTCCTAAGCAAACAAGGGAAAGCACAAAGGCAACCGCGCTGGATAGCGGTATGGTCTGGGACGCCTTGACACGGAACGCGCTGCTCCCACCGTAGGAGGTTCGAGTCCTCCCTCAGGCATGGGTGTGTCTGTTGTATTTAGAGTAAGTTAATTTAAGTTAGGTTAATTAGTGTATAAGCTTAGGGAGCGATGACCTCAGCAGTTTCGTCCCATAGGAACTTAGCACAAATTAAAAAAAAAAATAATTGTAGAAAGCTGGAAGGAGTGTATAGAGTGTCTATAAACGATGATGTACTTGAGGCCAATATAATGAAAATGGAAGAGGACGTAGATGAAGATGAAGTGTGAGATATGATACAGCGTGAAGAATTTGACTGAGATTTGAAGGATCTAAGTCGAAATAAGATCACGGAAGTAGACATCATTCCATCAGAACTACTAATAGCCTTGGGGGGGGGGGGGGGGGCTAGTCCTGACAAAACTCTACCATCTGGTGAGCAAGATGTATGAGACAGCCGAAATACGATCAGACGTCAAGAAGACAATAATAATTCCAATCCCAAAGTAAGCAGCTGTTAATAGGTGTGAATATTACCGAATTGTCAGTTTCATAAATATCGGCGGCAGAATACTAACACGTATTCTATACAAACGAGAGGAAATGCTGGTGGAAGACGACCGCGGGGAAGATCAGTTTGGATTCCGTAGAAATATAGGAACACGCGAGGCAATACTAACATCTTAGGAGACAGGTTAAAGAAAGGCAAATGTATGTTTCTAACATTTGTTGACTTAGGGAAAGCTTTTGACAATGTTGACTGGAACACTCTCTTTCAAATTCTGAAGGTGGCAGGTGTAAAATAAAGGGAGCGAAAGGCTATTTACAGTTTGTACAGAAAACATAAGGCAGTCATAAGAATCGAATGGCGTGAAAAGGAAGCAGTGGTTGGGAAGGAAGTGGGACAGGGTTGTAGTCTGTCCCCGATGTTATTCAATCTGTGTATTGAGCAAGCAGTAAAAGAAACAAAAGAAAAATTTGGAGTAGGATTTGAAACCCATGGAGCAGAAATAAAAACTTTGAGGTCTACCGACGACATAGTAATGCTGTCAAAGGGCCTGGAAGACCAGCTTAAAAGAATGGACAGTGACTTGAAAGAAGGATATAAGATGACCATCAACAAAACCAAAACGCAGATAATGGAATGTAGTCTAATTAAATCAGGGGATTCTGAGGGAACTGGATGAAGAGATGAGACACTAAGAGTGGAAGATGTGTTTTGCTATTTGATGAGCAAAATAACTGATGGTACTCGAAGTAGAGAGGACATAATATGTAGATTGCCTATGGCAAAGGAAGCGTTTCTGAAGAAGAGAAATTTGTTAAGATCCGTTTAGATTTAAGTGCCTGGAGGGCTTTTCTGAAAGCATATGTAGGGAGTGTAGCCACGGATGGAAGTGAAATAAGGATGACAAACAGCTTAGACAAGAAGAGAATAGAAGCTTTCGAAATGTGGTGTTACAGAATAATGTTGAAGATTCGATGGGTAGATCACGTAAATAATGAGGTGGTACTGAACAGAATCGGGGAGAAGAGGAATTTATGGCACAACTTGAATAATAGGAGGGATCGGTTGGCAGGAGACGTTATGAGGCGTCAAGGGATCACCAATTTACTTTTGAACGGAAGTGTGGAGGACAAAAGTCGTAGAGACAGGCCAACGGATGAATACACTAAGCAAATTCAGAAGGATGCAGGTTGCACAAGCTATTCGGAAATGAAGAGGCTTGCTCAGGTTAGAGTATCACGCGGAGCTGAAACGAACCGGTCTGTGGACTGAAGACCACAAGAACACATGATAAGTGAGGGGCCAATTGCGAAGGCTACTCGTTGTAAAATCGAACTGGTATTCCGTCCGGACCTGATGATTTATTTCCTTTCAGTTGTTTCTCCACTCCAGTTACGCTTATTACTATGTCATACATAAGGGAGTCTGTCCGACGGTCAAATGATGGTATGTTTGTTTTCCGTAGAAATATAGGAACACGCTGGTGTTCTAATGTTATACGCTAGCCGCCACCAAGGAACTTCTCAAAGCAAGTTTGGAAACATGAAACTTCCTGGCAGATTAAAACTGTGTGCCGGACCGAGATTCGACCTCGGGTCTGTGCCTTTCGCGGGCAAGTGCTCTACCATCCGAGCTATCCAAGTACGACTCACGCCCCGTCCTCACAGCTTTACTTCTGCCATTATCTCGTCTCCTACCTTCCAAAGTTTACTGAAGCTCTCCTGCGAACCTTGCAGAACTAGCACTCCTGAAAGAAGGGATATTGCGGAGACATGGCTTAGCCGGATCCGAGTCTCGGTCCGGCACACAGTTTTAATCTGCCAGGAAGTTTCATATCAGCGCACACTCCGCTGCAGAGTGAAAATCTCATTCTGGAAACATCCCCCAGGCTGTGGCTAAGGCAGGTCACGGCAATAACCTTTCTTTCAGCAGTGCTAGTTCTGCAAGTTTCGCAGGACAGCTTCTGTAAAGTTTGGAAGGTAGGAGACGTACTGGCGGAAGTAAAGCAGTGAGGACGGGGCGTGAGTCGTGTTTGGATAGCTCAGATGGTAGAGCACTTGCCCGCGAAAGGCAAAGGTCCAGAGTTCGAGTCTCGCTCCGACACACATTTTTAATATGCCAGGAAGGTTCAAGTTTGGAAAGTTTCTCACCCTACAACAAAACTGTCGGAGGTAAATACCTAGAAACTATCGTTGCTTGGGTGCCGCGGCATTATCCTACCAATGACTAAATTGATTTGGCAGGAAATTCATCACCCTGATGGACAAAGTTGGGGGAAAATGTACAGAGTTGTCGGCGCAGGCAGCCTCAAGGGTAGTTAACGCTGAAGAGTGTGGTACCCTTATGGACGATGGGTGAGAGATGAATCGGAGGATTATGAGAGGAGTCGAAGTTATCCAAAAGCGTCCTGACTTTGTCTTTTGATGGCTTGTCATTTCTACTGAGTTTTCAGACTTTTCGTCTGGTCCCTGCATTCATTCAGATTTACCCTGTTATCCTGTGACATCCTTAGTGAAACGACCCTTACTGTTGTTCTATGCTTGAATCTTTAGGCACCCGCCTGTTTCACCACGTCTGACCTCAAATTCCGGATATGACATAGACAATGGAGAGAGGTCTTTATAGTAAACAGTATTTGCGGCGTGTACATTAGGAACCTTCAGCTAACCGATCTCGGAGAGGACAAAAATACCGCATGGGCCGCTGTGCAGCGCTTTTACCTGACGAGTACGTAGGGAGGTTACGCGTCACGAAGGAAGAAGTTTGGACACTCAGAGAGACACCTCCAAAGCTGTGATAGATGCCAACCAATAGACGCTGAGATTCGGCAGGAAGCAACGCACTCGCAACGTCCATGACTGCCCATAACACCATCTCACGTCGTGTGATGAGAGAAAGTGGCTAAAGTCGTGCACTACTTACTTTATTACTGAATTGTGTCCATGTGCAGGCAAACTGGTCCACATTCAATGTTTGTGTTTATAATTTCTTAGCTATTGTAAGAAATGTAAATACTTTGTAGCTCTGTGCTTTATCATTTTAGTCTCCTACATTTTGGCACGAAATGTAGGTCCATTATCATTTCATTTCCTTATTTTACTGCAATGAAGTGTGATTCAGTATTTTATGTAAGTCTGCACGCAATCCGTGCACATTATAAAAACTGGTTGCATGTATGTACGTCCCACATCCTCTCCTAAACCACTGGACCGATTTTAAACACATGGTACACGTATCCATAGCTGAGCGGCAACAGTCGTTGAGTGGGGAAGCGGGGGTAGGGGAAAGAACCATCTACCTGTTTCAAGAGATACTGTGTCATAAACAATGAGATGCGTGGAAAACTGCTGCATTAAGCTTGACTTTTACATTGATTGCTTCTTTGCTACTCACACCATTCCTAACATATTTCGCAGACAGTATCCACACATGACGCAGAATGTACTAACACAAGTCTACCACTGTACGACACATATTTCTAGAGATATGAAATAAGCATTGATATGTCTGGAGAACTTAGGCTTCTTGCATAAAGTTTTAATGCATTTATTCTTTACTATTGTGACACTCCTACAGTCGAGTCAACTTAAGGAAATTCCTGTCGTCTGGTTGTGCCTTTGACAACTTACAGCTACGAGACGCAAACAGCCATAGGCGAAAATAATAGCATTCTGTAGAGCCATGAAGAGGCGTTGCCATGGAGACTTGTACAAAACAGTGTTGTAGACGTGTGAAGCAACAGCGTCTAGCTTACAGAAACAGTAGGAGACACTAATTATACGTTTCTACATTATGCATCTTTCTATGTATTATTGTTTCAGATTTTAAAAGATTTTTTCACGAATACACAGAATTGAAACATTTTCGATAATACGCTAGGAATAAATTTCATTCTTTTGTTTTCGCTTCTAATAGAAAAATTACAAAATGAATACCTGGGCCCTATAGGTTTTTCACCCACTTGTCTATAAAACAGAGTTTCAATTTTCCCTAATTGCTAGTAGAAATTAAGTTATTATTGATTTCATATTATCGTTATAAGTCACTCTTAGGACAGCAAGTGTACATTAAAGCAAGCTTTAGAGACAGCTGCTTGTCACTCGGGCAAACCTCTAAGGTGATCGCGGTCGCCCTCCACTTGGTCCCTTTGAAAGCATGTAAGCTTTGCCGATTATACTTCCAGTTTGAGCTTTGTGACCTTTCACGTATTTTAAGGGATGTACTCCACTCAACGTTGTTGGAGTACAGCTTTTACCTTAAGCCAGACAATCTCCCAATCAGAGAACATTGCATCTCGTTTTCCATTAATCATGTAACCTTGTGGTAAGCGATTGTCATGTCTATAGCTTACAGGCAACATATCCATCGGTATCGAATGCACATGGCTGGTAGTTTAGCACTTCATATGGATCGCAATTGCTCATCTTATTAAAACTTTCGGGACCGACATAACTTTGGTTGATCAAGATGCCTCTTTGAAAACTCATTGCGAAACACGTATTTCAAAAAATTTGAGAGATTTTATTGAACTAAGGGTGCCCTGTGGTCTAGGCATAGTGTCTTTGGCTACTGATCAAAACGACCTTGGACCAGGATTCGGTCACAGCCAACGATTGAATTTTCAGTAGAAAAATCATCAGCAATGGCCACCGAAGGCAACGAGAGCGTAGGCAGTCACTCTTCATCAGCCAACGATAATCTCAGCGTGACGGAGGAGGGTTGTGCTGGGAAAAAGCCCCTAAATATCGGGATAATAAGTAACGATTAACGACATGAGGTTTCAGAAGCCACATCTAAATAAATATTACATAATAAGTATCAGCAGAACACTCGGTCAGTTAGTGAAAAAAGAGTAATGATGATCACGCCATCGGTCAAAGATTACGGATTAGTCCCCCACATTCGGAGCTGATGCAGGGGAGATCCAAGTGGGTACTGAATGTGGGAGAAAGACTGAATAACCAGTTCCAGTGTAACCTTCTCCGAGTTGCACTGTGGGATTTTAAAAGTTTGCTTCTGATAGGGAACGTCGAAAATATTATAATGCTAAGTTTGGATATAGTTCGAGAGTCAGTGAAGTGAAATGAACGAAGAAAAAGATTTTCTAGTCACACGAATATACGGAATATCACCAGTGGTATACAGGTTTGGGACTCTTTATTAATGGGACGGCAAGGCTGAATATGATTTACGCCATCATTTATAGTTCAGATGTACGATCCCAGATTTCAGGATTGACACGGTGCCCCACACTTACTGACTGTTAACCAAGGTCCATCATACACAATAGTGACCCAGATATGTGAGTGGCTCGAAGACTAGTTACGTAATAGAATCCAGTTCGTTGTCCTCGACGGCGAGTGTTCATCAGGGGCAGGATTGCCCAAGAAAAGTGGGACCGCTCTTGTTCTCTGCATAAATTGTGTGACGAACTGAGTGAGTAGCCAGCTGTGGCTGTTTGCTGATGAAGCTGCGGTGTACGCGAAGATGTATTTGTCGGGCAACTGTAAGAGGATACAAGACGGCCTACGAGTAGACAAATGTCCTGTTTCGTGTGGTGAACAGCAGCTTGACCTAAATGTGGAAGTTTATGTAGACCAGTAGGAAGAAAAATCCCATTACATCCTAGCACAGCATTGGCAGTGTGGTAAGTGCACAATCACGTCGATTAAATACCTAGGCGCAGCGTTGCAAAGCAATCTAAAAAGGAACGTGCACGTAAGCACGGTATTAGTTAAGGCGAATGGTCCAATTGATTTATTGGGGGAATCGTAGGACTGTGCAGTTCATCAATAAAGGAAAACGCGTGTAGAACACCCGTGCAACACATTCTTGAGTACTGCTCAAGTGTTTGGAATCTCCGCCAGTTCGGATTAAGACTGCCGTCGAGGAAATTCCGAAGCTGTATCTGTCAGCGATAAGTTTAATCATCATATTTTACCGGGATGCTTTGTGAGCTCCACTGAGAAAATTTAGAAAACTGGTTTTTAAGCTGACTGCACAACGGTTCTACTGCCGCCGGCGCACATTTCACGTAAGGACGACAAAGTTAAGAAAAATTAATGCCCTTACGGAGGCAAATAGACAGCAGTTTCTCCCTCGATCGGTATGCGAGTGGAACAGGAAAAGATGTGACTAATAATATTACCAGGTACTCTCCGCTATATGCCGTATAGTGACTTTCGGAGTATCTATTTTGATGTAGACGTAGATACCGCAAGTAGAACATAAAGATATACGTAGACACTGACCGGGTAACCCAGTATAATACAGAAAAGATAAGATTATGATGACCGTGGTGGATTGCATCGTTGCTGCAGTGGAAGGGACAGCAAACAGAGTTGTGAGAGAATATGGGCTCAAGAGTAGTTATGAGACTACAGATAAAAGTATTTAATTTTGCAATACGTTTCAGCTGCAAATAATGAACACAATCTTCAATAATCACATCAGGACTACTACTACATGAAAACGCCTGGAGACGCAGGCATCTACGGCTGGATTATATCACGGTGAGACAGAGATACCGACATAAAATACCAATAAGTAACAGTAATGTACGCTTTACTGTTTGGAATTACCATTTCGTAGTGCTGTATATGCCACACGCCAAATCCGCATTTACTGGACGATTTATAAGAGGTTTTTAAATCTCGTTGATTATGTAATACATCTGCAGTGAAAGTTCTTTAAACAAAGATTAACCGATGAGAATATAATTCTAGTTGTACCTGTAAGTTAATTATATTTTTGTTGTAGCTCCTGTTTCCAGTAATTTATGGTCACTCTAACACTGATTGTCGTGTACGCTGTATGATCGTGAACTACAAATGATTAACCAAACTTTTCACGAATCACTGTAAGTCTTAGCATCGGATACTTACTGCTTCAACTGAATGATGGGATTCCAAGAAGTTCTATAGAGCTAATTGGCTGCACAGTTGTCAGTATTTTGGCGTACTTACGATGCAACTAATGACGTAAAAACAGGTGGCTCCTGCACTGACGTCGCGGTGACGCGTCGTCGATACGCGCCTGCTTGCTGTCTCTAATTAATGACGTCAATATACGCTACCTCCATTACTTAAATGAGCGCAGCTCCTAAGATAACGACAACGGAACATTATATAGCAGCGTAACGAGTTGACTACCAAAAACTGAATCGTTGAAAAATGATGAATGTGAAGAATGTGGAGTTGTAGAGTTACTTATTATTTTAATTTGACTGTTAGATCACTATTTTCAACGTTTGTTTAGCTGCTTTTTCACTTCGATTACTTCATGAAATAGTTATCGCGGCATTACCGCAAAGATCACTTAGTAACCAGAATCAACTACAAAAAACGGCCGCTGTGGCCGAGCTGTTCTAGGCGCTTCAGTCTGGAACCGTGCGACCGCTACGGTAGCAGGTTCGAATCCTGCCTCAGGCGTAGATGTGTGCGTTGTCCTCACTTTAGTTAGGTTTAAGTAATTCTAAGTTCTAGGGGACTGATGACCTTAGATGTTAAGTTCCATAGTGCACAGAACCACTTGAACCATTTCTGAACTACAAGAAGCGTTTGTCTGAAGGGACTGCGGGAACCGCGGTTTGGTGCTCCCGAGCGTCCGGACGCATCAGGGCATTGCTCACACACAAAGGGTGCTGGAGCACAGCTTTCAAACACACTATTTTCGTGTCTAACTGGAGGGTCACTGGTTTGCTACTTGGTACGATGATTCGTGTTGTTGTAATTCATCGTAGGCATTGCGAAACTATAAAATTTTTTCGTTGATCTTTCGGTGATGTAGTTATGTTTTATCGCTAAATTTTAATGTTCAAGTTGTGGAATTGCTATGGACAGTGGGAATAGACTTGCGATACTTGTTTCATTACAAATCTTCTGTTTCTTTGCGAGGTTAGTACCTAAGAGGCTTCTAACGGAATTCGACTTAGTCACTTTATCTAAAGACTGTTACAGTCAGTTCAGTCCCTTTTCCATCAGTTTAATTTCCTAAATGCCTTATATCACATATACAGGATTCGTTCACATTATAAGTACATATTTAAGTTTTACCTAACATGTACCGCTTGTATATTAAGGGAGCGATGTATCACTTTGTTTATTTGGTTTCACAAGTCGGTTGTATGATGTGGTATCAAAATACCCCCACGTAGTACGATTTCCTAGCCACTGGTTTGTTACTTAAAAGCATTAACATGGATGATACTCTGCACCTATTATACGATCTCACCATGGAAAGGTAATTTTGGCTCTACGAAGAGAGAAATGCCAACACTTTCACATGATATTTTAAATCAAAGATCGCTTTCAGTACTATCAATATTACGTATACCCTTCTACGAACGCTATTTTCATGGCTAGTGTGACAGTGTAGCAACTTGTAGAGACGATGTACTTGGCTCTACACAAGTGTACTTGTTCGATGATTCGTATTTGACCATCACGACTATGAATCAGTGGATAGTGTTTTTAGGTTTAATTGCTAAAATACATACACTATTGCTGAAATATTACAGATCGTTTTTCGTACTCACGTTCACTGTGCATCATCTATGCTCACTATTTCCCATAGAGCTACTGAAGTAAGTGTGAACTGGTACTACCATTTTTCATTTAGTAGGTTGTTTTCATTGATCTACTTTCTTTTTAATTAGGGTTTTATTGTTGATTATTGTGACGGAATGTTGATTATTCGTCTGCTATCGCTTATCTGGTGATTATATATAGAGATTTCGGCGACTTAGTGCAAAGGTATTACCATATTTCTGTTATCAGTTGTTCGGCTTACGTTCTGCAGAAGATTAGTGACCTATACCGCAGGAGTTGGTTGTTTTTTTGGGTCCTTCGGTATTCATTACGAGATGTAATGTGTGTATGGCTCGGTCCTCCCGTCAGGTTAACTGGTCGCCTTATGCAAGTCTTTTAGCTGATGCCGCTTGTGTGTTCATGATGAAACGATCATGAAGACAACACGACACCCAGTCCCCGAGAGGAGAAAATCTCAGACAAAACCGGGGAATCAAACCCGAGCTCCTAGCATAGCATTTTGCGACTCCGATGACTCACCATTCGTGGTGGACGTTACGAGATTGAGAGGACGTGTAGCAAGAATCAGTAGTATCTTAGGAGTTTAGATAGGAGTGAGAAATCTAAACTGGTGTAGCAGACTGATGGTGTTGCTTTGAGGGGGAGAGCAGGTAATTCTTAAGTAGTGTTGACACTGCAGTCTACAAGTGTACCTGCTGTGATGCTTTGTCAGATAACCCTCCAGATTCTACCAACTGTCATGTTCAAATTGAAAAACCGAATGTTGGTCTTATTTGTTTTCAGAACTTGATAAGAATGTTAGAAGCATAAAGGATGTAATAGAGGCGCAGTAAAAGAAAAGCGGAATAATTAATGGACTATGACAAGATATAACAACAATAACAAAATAACTATAACAAGAAATGGCACAGGTAAATAAAAAGACCAAGTAGGAGATAAAGCAAAGGAACATAATGAGAAGTTAGAGGTTACTGCTGGCAGAATAAGTGAAAAGGTGGAAAGCATTTCAAGGGAGCAGCACACTAATATTAATACTTAGAACAAAAGATAGACTCCAGTGTAGAAACTGCTTCAGGCAGCTTTAATGTCCTCACTATTCAAGGTAGTTGCATTCTGAATGGTAGCAACTCTATACCAGAAAACGGATTTGTTCCTGTAGATTTTTAATGAAGATGTGAATAGACATCATAAGGCATTACAAGGAGGTTTCCATGTTTTATTAGAGGAGTATGTGAAATCTGAGACAAATCTTGAATGGGGGCTTAATTAAATAAGATTGAAAATACTTTTAGTTTTTAGTAGCTGTATGGCCGATTACGCTGTGTCTCGTAAACGGCTGGCCCTGACTAGTATTATTACGCTATCTGACTGCAAAGAACAACAACAAGAATGAAATGAAATTTTTCGTTGACACAATTAATTAATTAAGTCCCCAGCAACTATGAAACCTACGAAACCAATGCATAAGTATAACTGTTCTGTATGTGGAAGTATGACTCAACGCACATCTGGCACGGTTCTTCTTCAACAAGACAAGAATTTTTTTTATACCAATTTTACTGACGTGATAAAAGAAAATTACAAATACTATAATTGCTCAAGGAAAGTAGAATTACACTCTAATACAAGAACACACGCCAGATGCTTTGTTGACTGAACCTGTAATGACGCATTATTTAGGACACTAAAATAAAAACAAACTGAGTTATTTACCTCATTTATTTTGATGAAAATCATTCTAATCCTTACATTATATCTCAACCAGAACTCTCCAATATCACATCTCAGCAAGCACTGCCTAATAGCACATCTCAACAAACACTCTCTGCTACAACATCTCAGCACAGACTACCACGAGACCTCGACAGGCACTGACTACTACGAGCTCTCGACAAGCACTGACTGCTACGAGTTCTTAACAGGCACTGACTGCTACGAGTTCTCTCCTAGCACTGACTTCTACGAGTTCTTAACAGGCACTGACTACTACGAGCTCTCTCCTAGCACTGACTTCTACGAGTTCTTAACAGGCACTGACCTCTACGAGCTCTCGACGAGCACTGTGGAGGCGGCTTAATAATACTCTTTGGCGCAATCTCTGGCGCAGTGGTTCAGTGTAGCCGCCTTTCATATGCCCCTCCTCCACAGGCCAGAATTTGATGGTATTTTTGCCAGCACTGGTGGTGAAAATACCACCAAATTCGTCCAGAAAAATACAGATAAAAATAAAAGATAATATTAATACCTAAATATCACATAATTAGTTAAAATTTTGGCTTTGCACTGACCTTTCAATAACCTAATATATAAAATACAGTAGGCAATACAAATTCTTTTCATGCATGTGGCTTTACATAATAGTTTACACAATACATAAAAAATCAGTTTATACAAATGTTCACATAAAATACTTTTTATTATTCAAAAAAAAAAACAAATAGTTGATAATTCCAGCCCAGCAATGGTCAACAGGTGCAAACACCAACAAGTAACATCGTTTCAGCAGAAGCAGTCCATCAGTTGCTCCCAGCAATGTTGAGAGCAGGTGCAGACACCAACAAGTGACATCATTTCAGTAGAAGCAGTCCATCAGTTGCACCCAGCAATGTTGAGCAGGTGCAGACACCAACAAGTGACATCATTTCAGTAGAAGCAGTCCATCAGTTGCACCCAGGAATGTTGAGCAGGTGCAGACACCAACAAGTGACATCATTTCAGTAGAAGCAGTCCATCAGTTGCACCCAGCAATATTGAGCAGGTGCAGACACCAACAAGTGACATCATTTCAGTAGAAGCAGTCCATCAGTTGCACCCAGCAATGTTGAGCAGGTGCAGACACCTACAAGTGACATCATTTCAGTAGAAACAGTCCATCAGTTGCACCCAGCAATGTTGAGCAGGTGCAGACACCAACATGTGACATCATTTCAGTAGAAGCAGTTCCATCTGTGACACCCAGTAAAGTTGAAGAGGTACACACAGCAACAAGTCACATTAGTTAGGTAGAAGCAGTCCATCAGTGGCACCCAGCAATGTTGAGTAGGTGCAGACACCGGCAAGTGACATCATTTCCATAGAAGTAGCTTCATCTGTGCACCCAGTAATGTTGAGTAGGTGCAGACAGCAAGAAGTGACTTCATTTCCATACAAGTAGTCCATCAGTTGCACCTAGCAATGATGAGCAGGTCCAGAGAGCAGTCCATGATATTCACTATCACTGATCAGACAGTTCAAGCATGAACAATCGTTTGAATACCCATACTAATCACACTGTTCATCAGCAGAAATTAATCATTCCTAAGTGTCACACATTATGTTGAAAAGGTGCAGGTAACAGTTCATAATATTTACCTTCACTAATCAGACAGTTCAGGCATGAACAATAGTTCGAATGCACATACAAATGCTTTTACACTAAACATATAAATCATAACAATCACACAAATGATGTCAGATAATTTTCATATTAACTATTACAAATACACAAATATCAGTAAACCTATAATATTTATGGGTGTCAGTGCAAGCCACAACAACAAATAAAATAATATTTACGAGATAGGTGGGTAGGATTAGGAAAGGAAAACACACAAAACACACTCATTCATCTTTCATCCACATTACGTACTACTGTGTAATTGAATGGTTTTAACTGTGTAAATGTAATTCTGTCAAAATCTGATGTTCATCATGTGTATCAAGTAGTAGTGGCAGCAATGTATAACAGTCAATAATAGTTAGGTCAACGTCATAGTCATCATGTCAAGACCAATGTTTGCCAAGCCAGATCAAATGTACTGTTGTTGAACAACTGCCAGTGAGCCAAGATATGCAAATACTTCCTCTCTTCAAAAAAAGTATATACTGCTTAGTGATTTAACAAAGTGTGTGTATAGACTATCTTCCTTCCACTTTAGTGTTCTAGTCTGCTATCTTCATCCTCCTTGTTCCATAAGACCAACAAAAAAAATATGCATCTCACTTACTTTACCTCTTATCCACCAAAACTCCAATAATCATCAACTTCACACAATCTCAATAATACCTCTTCAATACGTCGATACATATAAACCTTATTGCCAATATATGCTCCTCACTTACTTTACCTCTTATCCACCAAAACTCCAATAATCATCAACTTCACACAATCTCAATAATACCTCTTCAATGCGTCGATACATATAAACCTTATTACCAATATCATTTCACTTCCATAACAACTCTTTCCTCTAGTCAGTCTCCTCGAACAAGTACAGATAAAATCCTAGTACAAACTTCAGTTCATCATCCCACACAATCTGAAGACACATTGTCAACACACAACTTCTGTGTAATCCGTCTGACCCAAATCTTCTACTCATTATGAATTATAAACAAAGAAATTCATACATGACCTCTAACAGACTTAATTCGAATAACTCTTTGTAATTAAGTACGATTACGGAGTGTGAATGATCATAATATTTCACAGTGTGTACATCATTTCAAGAATTATGGCAGAAGCAAACATGTGGAGTATTTCTTGTATCAAGTGTCACTTCCTATTTCAATTGCTCACGAAAAATGCAGTGTAATAACTGTTAATGGTCTAAACCTAGTAATGGTATGTCATGTCATTAGCTTCCTTCCTATTAGCATAAATTTATACAGCTTCCATAAAACCTCAGCTCATGTGACTTCAACGAAGTTCTTTGTACCAATGTCGTTCTTCGAATTATAGCAGTTCATTTTCTTATCTTAAAAATATAAGGCACTTAGCGTAAGCAAAACAAGCAATAGCGAGTAAATATACCAGTAGAGAACACAATGTCAACAAGTGGATGCAGCACAATCCTTACAACGAGGCTCTGCCAAGCGAACAATCTATAATTAATCCAATAGGGTGACCTAAACTCTATGTTCATACACAGTATATCAGCATTTCTATATACCAAATTAAAGAGTAGTTATGACAACAACAGATATGTATAAATATGCAATCCATACGCAAAGCAGTAAACATGTCATTAGCATCATATCAGCATAAGCAAATAAATGTTCATATGTCATCTTAATAAGCAAACATGAAGGCGCAAGCAGATAAATCACAAAGTATAACTTACATACATAATCACAGTCAGCAAAATTAATCAGGTTACAATTATAATTTAAATAAATAAGCACAGCAGGCACATAATTAAAAAAAATATGACATCAGCGAAAAAGCATAGCAGCCAAGCGATGCATAATATATACAAATAACAATCCAGGTCATTAATAAAACATTGACAAAAATCAGAAAATGTACGCAAGCACGTCGCTTCACACGTAAATTCATAGAACATGAAATTAGCACAAAGTATGAATCACGTAATCGCGAGCAGCAAGTTACGTCTAAAGTACGTACCTAAGTGGAAATACGTTACCTGAAAAATAAACCCAATTAATAGTTACCTTTTTATTTTATTAGTTTCTTCTTGGAAATTACATTCTTCCTGAAAATTTCTCGATAGTAAGTCCTCTTAACGTCGGAGACACACAGAATTTACCTGAAGTTCTTAAATATTTTATAGAACCGTATCCTGAAAAATACTGAATGTTAATAACATAATTCATCAAGTCACTATAGCTTTATACTGAATTTAATCGGAGAAATTAAACTGTGTATTTGTTTACGGCTGTCAGTGCATTCGCACTGAGCGCTCGATCAGCTGTAGGCGCGTGACGTAGGAAGCAATTGTTCGCGGTCAACGACTGCCTTGTGCGGCGCGCAGACTTGACTGTTGCTTTGAGTATGTGCCGCCGCCAAAACACAGCGCGGTATCCTTGTACTCTCTGCATGTTTACATCTAGCTGTTAGTTTCTCTAAAGTATGTCATTCCACAAAAATTTTTATTAGATATATGGTGTATTCCCTTGGAGCGTCGTGATTTAAGAGTTTCTACTTCGACAGTGTTATCATGAATAATTTTACGAATTCTATATGGACCATTATAAAGCAGAAAAAATTTGCGACACAAGCCTTTTCCTTTGTGTGACAAACGATGAGACTTAATTAACACCTTTTGACCAACTGACAAGATTTTTGAACGACCAGGACGCTTAGCTGATTTCTCTCTTCTAGCAGCCGCAGATGCAATATTTCGTAGAGCCAGGTTGACAACTTCAGAATGCCGCAGTTTCCGTGTAGGCGGAAAAGGAACAATTTCAGATATGCGATTTGCCGATGCTTTGTTTTTTAATATTAGTAAAGGCGGTAAAGAAGTTGAATCATTAGGGAGTTCATTCAGAATGTTTTGAAAAATATGAAGATACTGATCCCACGTTCTGTGATTCTGATGTCAATAAAGACGACACAATTTATTGATTTCCTTCATCCATCTCTCTGAAACGTTAGATTGAGGGTGAAAAGGTGAAATGAAGATTGGTTTAATTTTACGACGCTGTAGAGTACGAAGCCAAATTTTAGAACGAAACTGTGATCCATTATCTGATATAACCTTATCAACATGACCCACTTCTTTAAGAAAATGTTTGATGAAAGCGTTAGATACTGAACGAGCTGTTGCTTTGCGTAAAGGTGTAAAACATACATATTTTGACGTCAACTCCACTGCTACGAAAATGTACGCAAAACCATTAGTAGATCGAACCACTGGACCGAACAAATCAACTGCAGCCATCTCCTTTAATTTCGCTGGAATGATAGGAAACAACGGTGCTCTGTGAGAAACTGTTGGCGGCTTAGCCTTTTGACATAATTTGCATTTGGCCAGAACAGATCGAATACGTTTTTCCATATTACTGAAGTAGCAATTTTCTCGTAATTTATGAAAGCATTTTCTGGGACCAAAGTGTGCATAACTGAAATGCGTGTACCAAATCAGCTTATTAACCCACTCATCAGGAATACAAACTAACCAAACAGAGTTGTCTACCGATTTTCGTTTAAAAAGAATGTCATTGCGAACTAAATAATGCTGTCTAATCGCCACGCTTTCCTTTCTCCTCCACTTCTCCTTAATGTCCGTCCAGATTGAATCCTTATTTTGCTCCTTAGCGATGTCCTGGAGCGAAGACGAAATAAAGTTCTCAAACGCAACACCTTGAATACACATCAAACAATAATTGTTTTCTATGCAGTCCTCTTCAGCACTTTGTTTCAAACCCATAGGTGCACGTGATAAAGCATCAGCAACAATATTTGAAGAACCCTGTATGTAAACAATACTAAAGTCAAATTCCTGTAGGTACAACGCCCATCGCGACAATCTGCCATGAGTTAATTTTGTTGACATAAGAAATTCCAGAGCTCGATGATCGGTGTAAACCTTAGTATGTCTGCCAAACAAAAATGTGCGAAATTTTGTGAAAGCCCAAACAATAGCCAAAGCTTCAAGTTCCGTAATCGAATAATTCTTTTCTGATTTAGAAAGGACGCGACTTCCAAATGCAATAGTTTTCTGGACTACAACGCCGTCTTCTTCTATCTCTTGAAATAAATGTGCACCTAGGCCTTTGTATGATGAGTCCGTCGCCAAACAAAAATCTTTAGATAAATCCGGATGTGAAAGAAGTGGAGCAGCAACTAAAGCATCACGAAGCTGTTCAAATTCTGACTGAGCTTCCTCATCCCAACACCAATTAGATTTCTTTCCAGATAGTTCACACAAACGAGGTGTGGCCAAATCGTCCAATTTAACAAAGCGTCGAAGAAAATTACAGACACCAAGGAAACTACGAACATCACGTTTTGTGGTAGGAACAGCATAATTACGAATAGCGTCTAATTTTTCTGGATCAGGAAGAATACCTTCTGTAGAAATAATGTGACCGAGAAATTTCACCTGAGAACGACAAAATTCAGATTTTTCTAAGTTCACTGTAATGCCAACTCTTGCAAAGATACGTAACAATGAGTCCAAAATTTTGTTGTGCTCACTCCAAGAATGTTTAGCAATAAGAATGTCGTCAACATATGAAGTAATATTGTCACGAAGATAAACAGGTAAAATTTCATTTAAGCTACGAATGAATGCTGCTGAAGATATAGTAAGTCCAAACGGTAATTTCCGAAACTGTTAACAGTTACCAAAGGCTAAGAAGGCAGTGTATTTTCTACAATCAGGGTGGAGTTCTATTTGCCAAAAACTTGCGCGCATGTCAATCGTGGATAAAACTTTAATTCCATGGAAATGTTGAAGAAGTTCATCTAAATTTTGTGGGCGGTCAGTTTCAGGAATGATGATATTATTTATCTGTCTGGAATCCAGAACCAAACGAATTGACCCATCCTTTTTAAGAACAACGTGTAATGGACTGGTATAAGGACTGACTGTAGGCTCAATAATGCCCTGATCTAACATGTACTGAAGTTCATTCTTAACCTTGTCTCTGTAAGCCAAAGGAATTGCGTACGTTTTCCCGCGAAATGGTGTGTGTTCTTTTACTTTAAATAAATATTGTAAGCCTTGTATAGTTCCTGTGTGATGACTAAATACTGTAGCATGTGAAGTCAAAATGTGGTGCAGCTCTTCTCTTGCAACGTCATCTGGCACTTCAGCTTTCTTAACCTTTTCATTAATTAATTCTTCGCTATTAATTGTATCATCCATCGCGTCTCTGTATCTATTGTCATTGTCATGAATAAACACACTGTCGTCATAATGCTCAACGAAAACATCATAAGTAAGAAACCTTAAACATTTTGTATCTGACTCAGATCTTGTTAAACACTCGAAAAATTTCAAACATTTCGGCATTCCGGCAACAGTCAAATTCACACTTCCTTCTTTAAAGTTCAAAATTGCCTTATGTGCGTTAAGAAACTCCATACCTAATATAATTTGGGTACTGAGTAATGGAACAATAATAAAATTAGCAGAAAATTCGTATCCTTGACAAATAAAATTTAAGTTGGTCTGTTGTTTGACTTCCACACTTTTTCCAGAAATAGCACCTAGAATTGTAGTTTTAGAAATAGGTAACACAGGACAGGCAATAGTTCTTTCACATATACGAAAAACTAATTCACTAATGACATTCAATGGACTCCCAGAATCTAAAACTGCAGTGAACTTATTCTTACCCACACCTACTTCAATAACAGGGTGTAAAAATGCGTCTACATTATTTTCCTTTTCGTCTAGCAAAATGTCTCTCATGTCTTCCAGGCGTACGTAGTGTAAAGTCGTAGTGTCATTACTTTCTGAACCGTCTGTATTGCTACCAGAAGCCGAAGCTGCAAGTCATTGTCGATTGTTTGCGTCACGTCTTTGATTATTCCCGTCATTTCGCGGATCAATTTCTACTATTTGCACTTGTCTCTCTGAAGTTCTGTCACGTGGAGGATGCCAATTAGGTCCCTCCTGTCTGTTAGATGCAAATTCTTGGTTGTGTCTGTTATTAAAATTTCTGTTTTCCTGTCTGTCTGCATAACTACTTCTTGTGTAATTTCGACTGTCACTTCTGAAATTATTGTTGTATCTGCTACCCTGATTATTTCTGTAGTAAGAAT
This sequence comes from Schistocerca serialis cubense, assembly GCF_023864345.2. Lineage (NCBI taxonomy): Eukaryota > Metazoa > Arthropoda > Insecta > Orthoptera > Acrididae > Schistocerca > Schistocerca serialis. The sequence goes on from NC_064642.1 coordinate 725,371,519, forward strand.
TTCTATTACTGTTTGAATAATTTCTGTCTTGATGATACCGATTACTGATTCGTATGATTGATCATTCCGGTACGAATTACCGTTATTATAATTGTCTGTGTAATTTCTGTTAGAACGTCTGTTATTGTCATAAGGCTGGTATCTATTGTCCTGTCTGTTACGTCTGTCATTCTCAAAATTACCGCTATAACGTTCGCTCCAATCACTATCCCTTTTCTCTGAAAATCTATTGTAATTACTGTTACTGAAAAAGTTACAAGAAGTCCCGTCGTCGTTGTCATACTCAAGTTCTTGCAACAAAGTCTTAAAAGTCTCAATGTCGTCTTTACATCTTCCGGCTAAAGCAATTTGTCTTATGGATTGTGGCAGCTTAGTTAAACAAATGCGAATTAATTCAGTCGGGCTGTAAGGGTTGGACAGGAACTGATTCTTTCGAATCATGTCTTCAAAATATTCTGCTGGCGTGCGGAACTCAGACTGTTTGAAATTACGCTGCATAATAAGACTGTGTTTGACTCTGTCTTGCGTGTTTTCGGACCAATATGACGATAGAAATGCATGATAAAAATCATTTAGATTATTACAATCTCTAATGAGTGCGCGCATCCGCGTCGCCGGTTCGTTTTCTAAATATCCACACATAAATTCCAGTTTGTGACTTAGTGGCCAATTTGGTGGAAGTGCGTACATAAATTGATCTAACCATGCACATGGATGTATGTCATTCTTAGAGTTGCGGAAGATCTTAAATTTCCGAACAGTCAAAAAGTGTTTATAGTCAAAGTTTTCGCCTCGTGGCGACAAAGACCTACTGCGTCTGTCCCAGTCCGAATGTCGATTATTGTCAAGTTCGCGCGCCTGGCGCTCTCTTGTTGCTTCTCGTAAATGAAATAAATTATTTTCTTCAAACCCCTCTGCTATCTGTGATTCTAAGTTTCTTCTACTGTCCTTTCCTACTATTTCGCCTTCAATTTGTTTGACTTGCTTTCGTAATGCCTCAAATTCCCTTTTCACGCGTTCATTAAATTTTCCCTGATTTTCAACATGCTTATTTATGTTCTGATACTCTTCGGTTTCTGCAAATGGCAATGGTGCTGTATCATCTGAATCTCTGTCCCCATGTAAACTAAGATTTGTCAATTTATCTGAAATCTCCTCAACTCTTTCCGATAAATCACCTATTTGTTCTTTCTGTTTATTTACGACTTCCGTAAGTGTCGCGACTCGGGTTTCAGTATTAACACATTTAGTAGTTAATTGTTCATACTGTTGTGTTACGTTATTTAATCTGTCATTCGGTACGGATTCCTCGATTCTCTCAAATATTTCTTCCTTATCTTTTGCATGTTGTAAATTTAACTCTGAAAATTTCTGTACTATCACGCGATCTCTTTCTTCCTGTTCTCTATCCTGTTCCCTTTGTCTGATTTCTACTGCAATTAATCTATTATTGTGAGCATTCACAATTTGTTGTACTTCTTCTCTGATTTATTTCTTTAACTCATCTTTCATATTTTTGAAACATGTCCCTATTCGTGAGTCTAACCGTGTTTCCAAAGTTCCCATCTCTGTTTTAAATTCAGATCCTAACCGTGTTTCCATTGTTCCCATATCAGTTTTTAATTCAGATCTCAAAGTTCCCATCTGTGAGTCTAACCGAGATCCCAAATTTAATATTGCACCCATCAACTGCTCCATATTAAATGGTTCAGAATTCTTTTCGCCCCTAACATTTCCCGCAAAACTATCTTCCTTCGTCATAACTGTAAGGCTATCTGTGTTCGATACTACTTCAGAATCTTCTGTCGTTAATCTCGTATTCTGTGAATTTTCTGATTGAGAAAAATTTTGAAATGGTTCCGGACTATTTTCCCGACTTATTAAATTGTTTTCCACTTCATTATTCATCATACTGTTGTCCTGTGTTGGGAAGTTCGCCATGTCAACAATTTCGTCATTCTCACTATTCATCATTTTCGCCTTTTTCATTGATCGCGTAATCATTTACAAAACATAAAAAATTCGTCACTGTACGAAAATTACACACAATGACTCTTTATCTCCAACAATACCATTTACATGAAATGTTTACCTCAAACACGATTAATCGAACAATTGAAATAATTGCACTAAATTGTCAAACCCATAGACAAGACAATAAAAATTAAATTTTGAAAAATACCATTAGAAGAATGCCAATTACCAAATCTACACATGCAATATAAACTACAATTACTACACTAGAAATTACTACAACTATACTACTGTCTACTATTTTTACAATCAGAAGAATTCCAAGGGACGATCCGAAGCAGCGGTCGCCACGTGCATGGGGGCTTAATTAAATAAGATTGAAAATACTTTTAGTTTTTAGTAGCTGTATGGCCGATTACGCTGTGTCTCGTAAACGGCTGGCCCTGACTAGTATTATTACGCTATCTGACTGCAAAGAACAACAACAAGAATGAAATGAAATTTTTCGTTGACACAATTAATTAATTAAGTCCCCAGCAACTATGAAACCTACGAAACCAATGCATAAGTATAACTGTTCTGTATGTGGAAGTATGACTCAACGCACATCTGGCACGGTTCTTCTTCAACAAGACAAGAATTTTTTTTATACCAAGTTTACTGACGTGATAAAAGAAAATTACAAATACTATAATTGCTCAAGGAAAGTAGAATTACACTCTAATACAAGAACACACGCCAGATGCTTTGTTGACTGAACCTGTAATGACGCATTATTTAGGACACTAAAATAAAAACAAACTGAGTTATTTACCTCATTTATTTTGATGAAAATCATTCTAATCCTTACATTATATCTCAACCAGAACTCTCCAATATCACATCTCAGCAAGCACTGCCTAATAGCGCATCTCAACAAACACTCTCTGCTACAACATCTCAGCACGGACTACCAGGAGACCTCGACAGGCACTGACTACTACGAGCTCTCGACAAGCACTGACTGCTACGAGTTCTTAACAGGCACTGACTGCTACGAGTTCTCTCCTAGCACTGACTTCTACGAGTTCTTAACAGGCACTGACTACTACGAGCTCTCTCCTAGCACTGACTTCTACGAGTTCTTAACAGGCACTGACCTCTACGAGCTCTCGACAACCACTGTGGAGGCGGCTTAATAATACTCTTTGGCGCAATCTCTGGCGCAGTGGCTCAGTGCAGCCACCTTTCAATCTGTCAGGGAGAATTGATACTATACCAAGTCAGGAATATTAAAGGTAAGGGTTCACTGAGGCACGTGCCTTGGATTTCGTTATTTGTTAGCTTACACATCTACAGTGATGAGCTACCTGTCACATTACTTGTTAATAAAATGACCTTGTCCTTAAGGCTCTCCACTTTTTCCGTCCGTGTATTGATGTCCTGTGAATTTAATTTTTTTATTACGCCTCTTCCGTTCCAACGGTAACCAACCCCCCCACCCCCTTACATTCTGTACGCTATATTTCGTAACCCATCTTGCATGAGGCCGCTATGTTTTTCATTCTGTCCTGCACCATTTACGAAGGATGTATAATCAAACTGTCAAAAGGCTATTTCATGAGCTCTAGTTTCTCTGGTTTTCCCACTGTACTCATTTCGTGGAACATATTTGGGAGAAAGCAATGTGTTTTCTGTTTTCAGAAAGAATTCTCTCGGAATTCCAACTATAAATCTGCCTGTCATGCAAATCGCTTGTCTTATAATGTCTACCACTATAGCTTCACGAGCATCACGTAATACCCTACCGCATACTAAACTAAACTGTGACGGAACTTATTGCCCCTCTTTGACTCTTCTATATACTCCTCTGGATATTATCCCCAACCATCGGCAGAATCAGTAACGATCAGCGGGCATGAGGAAGAAGAAGGCCATGAAAACTACTGTGTCGTGATGATCTGTTCATCGCAAAATATTCCGGATTGGTTCCACATTCGGGTCCCCAGGTGGTGCTGCCGAGTGGGTGGTGATCATGAGAAAGAGATGGAATAACCAAGGAAAGGGTTACTTTATACGAGCCGGAGTCTGAAATGTCGAACGTCGTAGGAAAGCTAGGAAATCTGAAACGGGGAACTGCAAATGTTCAGTCCGGATATAGAGCGGATCAGTGCACCGAAATGGAAAGCATTTCTCGTCTGACGACCACAGGGTAATATTAACAGCTACAAAGGATCGTATAACGGGAGTACGATCTCTTATGAATGGGAAAACATGACAGAGAATGAGTTACTGTAAAGAAATCAGTGACCGGGTTTGTGTGACCATATGCGATAGCAAATCAACGCAGACAACGATTGTTCACGTGTAAATGACGACACCGAAAGCACAAGATGAAGAGATACAGAGAGTATATGAGAATACGGTTACTCATCATGTGAAGGGAAATAAAAATCTGATAATCATGAGGAATTAGAACGTGAATGTATGGAACGGAACAGAAGAAAGGGTTACTGTATAGGATAGGCCGCAGAAGTGAGAGAGGAGAAAGAGTAATTGAGCCCTGAAAGAAATGTCAGATGGTGCTAGCGAATACCCTGTATCACAAGACGAGAAGGTGAACTAAGAAAAGGGCCGGAACCATGGGATGATTCCATGGTCTGACACAGAGTCGGAATTCAGGTATTGGATTGTAAGGCGTATCCAATAGAAGATACAGACTCGACACACAATTTGGTAAGGATTATATTCAGGATGAAGTTTGAGCCACTCATTCGGAAGAAACAAAGTAGAAGGTTGCCTCGATAGTTCTGTAGGGGAAATTGATAAGACGCTTTTGGAGATCGCTAAGGATGGGGTACTCCTGTAAAGAATGTCCCATTAGGCAATTCAATTGAAAAGGATTGGATATCTCTAAGAAGGGCAATCGCAGATATTAGACTGGTTGACATCGATACAAGGTAGGTAACTCCGAAGAAACCTTTGGTTACAGAAGAAATACTGAAACTGGTAGACAGAAAAAGGAAGTTCATAAATATTCAGGGAAGAACAGGAGTACAGCAACATAAATAATTTGCTAATGAAATAAAGAGAAATTGCAAGGCAGCCAAGGCAAAATGGTGACAAAAAAATCTTAATTAGCCGTAGAAGAAATTGCCGTCAGAAGGACTGACTCAGCATATAGAAACGTCAAAACAACTTCCTTGTAATTAAAAGCAAGGATTCAACGGAAATTCCTTTGTTACACGCAGATAAAACAGCGAATAGGTGGAAAGAGTGCAATGAAGGCCTGTATGGGGGGGGGGGGGGGGGGGGGGGGGGGACAGCTCTTATGACTTTATCGAATACAGACCTGAAGTCGATAAGGTTCAAATGGTTCAAATCGCTCTAAGCACTATGGGACTTAACATCTGGGGTCGTCAGTCCCCTAGAACTTACAACTACTTCAACCTAACTAACCTAAGGACATCACACACATCCATGCCCGAGGCAGGATTCGAACCTGCGGCCATAGCGGTCGCGCGGTTCCAGACTGTAGCGCCTAGAACCGCTCGGCCACACCGGCCGTCCGAAGACGATAACGGACACGTTAAAATTTCAGCATTAGAATCAAAATTTAAACCAGCTCTGGAAGATTTGAGATCAAATAAAGCAGCTGGGATAGAAAAACATTCCTTCGGAATTTCTAAAATTATTGTGGGAAATGGCGACGAACCGACTGTTTAGATTAGTGTGTAGACTCCTACGACACTGGTGACGTACCATAAAACTTACCGAAAAACGTCATCCACACATTCCCTAAGATAGCAAGGGCAGATGGATGCGAAAACTATCGCACAATCAAGTTAACATTGCGTGCATCCAAGCAGCTGACAAGAGTAATGCACAAAAGAACGTGAATGAAAACTGAGGTTATATTAGATGATGATCGGTATGTCTATAAAAAGGTACAGAGAACAAAACGGCAATTCTGACTTCGCGCTTGATACAGGAAGCAAGACAGAAGAAAAATCAGGATATGCCCACAGGATTTCTGGATGAAGCGTTCGACGATGTGAAATAGTGTAAGTTCCGAGAACAATAGAGGTAAGTTACAGGGTAAGACGGGTTATATACAATATTCATACGGACCAGGAGGGAGAGAAAGATTGGAAGACCATGAACGTAATACTCGGATACGAAAGGGATTAAGCCAGCTTTCGCTCCTGCTGATCGATCTGTACTTGGAAGAAGCAATGTCAGGAGGTTCAAGGGTGTGATTAAAATTAAGGGTGAAATGGTATCACTGACAAAATTCGCTGATCACATTGTTATTTTCAGTGAAAGTGAAGAAGAATAACAGGATCAGTCGATTGTAATGAATAACGATTACAGATTATGGACTGAGGATAAATGAAAATAAGACAAAGAAATGAGACGCACCAAAAAATGTGAACAGTGGTAAACCTAACATAAAATTGATGATCACGAAGTAGGCGAAGTTAAGGAGTTCTGCATAAATATCCGACTAGCACATACAAAGGTGGAATTCCTATCCAAAAGCAGTACATTGGTATCAAACGTATGCTTCAATCTGAGTAAGTAATTACCGATAATATACGTTTGGAGCATGGCATTGCGTCGTAGTGAATCATGGACAGTGGGAAAACTGGAATAGAAGACAATCGAGTCGTTTGACATGTGATGCTCCAGATGAACGACGGATATCAGATGAACTCAGCGTCTCCGACTCCGTCGGTTCTCGGTGCTCGCGGACCACACGTCATCCGCTCCCCTCACCCCTCCAACCAGAAATGTTTGCAGTACACAGTCTCCGAGCCACCCCTCCCCCCGCCCCCCCCCCCCCCCCCCCCCGGAACACACACAAAAAAATGGAAATTTTTCAGGTGCACAGTACAAACACAACATGGGAAACAAAAATGAAACAGAGTAGTTAAAAAACAGAGTAAGTGGGGAAAACTGAAAGCTGTCAGTTCTGCTCTCGCGTTGTTGTTGTTGCAAGTACGGCGTAGCGGTTTTCCGTACTCCGGAAACAACTGACAAGTGCTTAGCACTTCTCTGCCGAGGAGACATCATGAAAAAGATTCCACCCGCCTGCTTTGCGGCGATAGGTATTCACTCACTCAGCAACGTTCTTAGTGGAGTAGTAAGTTTTAGTTTTTTTTATTGCGTAATACATTTTAAATAAATTGTTTACTGTCACCCTTTAATATGTTTATTTCTGTGTTGTAGTTAATTTTTGTAATGCATAAAGTCATTGTTCGCACATCAGTGACTAAAAGTGATTCGGCTACGACATTTCATGGCAGTGGTTGAGATGGCTCCGATACAGCTGCTTTATCGAATGAAAAAATGAAAACTGGTCACGTTGGTGGAGGCCGTTCTTTCGAAAGACTGTGGAAACACGGAGATAATAGAATACAGTATGACAAAAAGTGTGGCAAATTGTTTTACTATGTGTACGATGAAATGAGTTCCTTTTCCGAAGAAAACTAAACTAGACGAAGATACGATAAAAGCATTCGATCACATCGAGTTTTGTGCTTGGAACAAACATTAGAGGGGAGTATTGTCATGAAAAGTCTAAATATCATACGTCTTGCAATGTTTAGTCATAGAGGGTAAGGTGGGAGAATGAAAGTCTGCAAGAGCAGCTCTGTTGAGTGTTATCTTCACTGCTTTGTCTCACAGTGCATCGATTAGTAATCCGTCTTGTACAGTTGAAAACATAATTATAATGGATTACTACTGTTAGATTTTGAACACAACTTCAATTTGTCCTCTTTGCTTCGGCGTTTATAGCACAAATGGCTATCGGAAAATATCTCAGACGAAGTAAGTCGTGTTGTGGCTCACGATCTATATAGTTTCAAAAAGGTTGTAATATGTTGACAATACTGTTCGTTAATCGTGGATGAAAATATTGACGTATGTCGACACGAGCAAGTCCACAATAAAAGTTTGAGTAGCAAATATTCGTTGCATTTTTACATTTGGTTCTCATTCACCTTCATTTTTCCATACATGTCCTGTGATTCATTTTTCACTTATAGCTATTTTCCTTAATTATCATGTAATCGTAAGCATTAATCTAGTTTAACTTCTTGTTCTTGAAACCCGACGCCAATTTTCGTAACTCATATTTTAATAAGGATTACGTTTGAGTTAAATGGATATGTACAAAATCTCACGGTTTTAAGAGTATTAGTAATGTTACCAGCGACAAGCAGCACCTATTGTCATTCTATAAATTCCCGTTAATTGTTAATTTCATTTGTAAAACGTCTCCCAGCGTTCGAAAAATATGGATAACGATCCTATGCAATTACTCTCACGCTCACTATCGGCAACTACAATCATTCACGGGACAGGTGTGGACCACTTGTGGCGTCAGTTTCCGCAATGATTCGCTAGCTGCAGCGCCTGCACAAGATGTCAATGTTTTCATCCCAGCCAAGACAGCTGTTTTTCTAGGTACTATCAGGAGTTCAACAGAACAGAAGAGAATTGAAGCAATTTTGATGTGGTGGTACAAACGAAGATTAGGTGGAATGGTGGGGTAAGGGATGAGCAGGTTCTGCACAGAATAAGAAGTGAATATGTGGAAAACACTGACAAGGAAAAGAGTTAGGATGATGTGACATTTTCTAAGACATCAGGGAATAACTTCCATGGTACTACAGGGAGCTGTTCAGGACAAAAACTGTAGAGGAAAGAGAGCGTGGAATACATCCAGCAAGTAACTGAGGTTGCAAATGCTACTCTGAGATGAAGAGGTAGGCGCAGGAGAGAAATTCATGACAGGCCGCGTCAAACCACTGAGAAGACAGATGACTCAAAAAGAAAAAGGTTAATTACCACTTTTCGCACCATGCAGATGTTTTGTCCTACAAGACTTTCACGGTGAACTCCGTATATCTTTCCAGTTTCATTTTGTGTGTTTCCGTCAGTTACTACTAACTGTGACCTTCTGACAGGAAATCAAGAGACCTGTCGCAGAATTGACAATACTTCACAGGGGTGCAGTTTGCGTAGAAGCTGCATGTGAGATTGGTGTAAGAAGCTTCCAGGAAATCTAAAAGTACGAAATCAGGTTGAGATCATCTGTCGACAGAATTCATTATTTACTATGACCTTGATTCAAGAGGACCATGTTTTCTGAACCCGTGCTGTCATATCCCAAGACGTCGTTTTCACATACTTCATTAAATTAATACAAACTATACGTACAAAAATCCTAGAATAAATCGATGTTGATGATATACAGCTATTATCTGTTTTTGTTTAAGTGTGACCTAAATCACGTTGTAGTCATTAGGTACGGATCCTTCGTGTACCGAGAGGTAGAATACGATTGATAAACTGGAGCTGCTTCATCAATATACTCAGAAAGAATAGCAGCTAATAGGAAACTATAGTTTTCTGCCATTATGTAGACAGGAGAGACACCACCAGCAGTAGACCAATGGTGTAAACGCCCAGAAGGTGACCCCTACGTCGATTTGAAACCGGTTGGCGGTATAATAATAATAAATGCGATTTTTGAATAATAGATTAACCATACTAATCGCTGCTTCATCTCCACAACCATGTTGTCCATAAATCTAGTTCAAGTGGGCACCAGAGACGATGTCATCAAACGTTTACTTCGTTTGTTTTCCTAAAACCGAACAAGAGAGCAGTTCAAAGCTCGGTCGTGGTACGGTAGTAAAAATCGAGAACGAGCCAACGACTGAAGAATCTACTGCGCTATTGTCTATCCTATGAGAACAACTGGCACTATTTATATAACTCGAAGACATCGCAACACGTAAAAAGAAACACTATTATTTTTATTACTATAACGATATTTGTTCGTTTCAAGCCAAATTTCTGTGTATTTCACAAAAACACCAGCTGCGACAGCGAAGTTTGATAGCGGTGCTAGTTCTGCATCACATGTTCACTTGTGAGTCAGACAAATTTTCCCGAATGAGTGGTGACATGGTGGAGTAGTAGAATGGATAAGTCTACATTTCAAGTGTCCAGGACATGTACTTCCAAGGAAAATCACCTCCTCTCCATAACCTAAAGAAGCGAGTTGGGTAACTATGTCCTGAGCAGAACGAATCGCGACGATTTTGGAAAGCAAAAACTTCCTATTCATTGCATTCCGTGACCCTTGGTCTTGACAGCCATCCAAACCCTCTTCAGGAGATATTTAACATTACACCATTGAAAAGATTTGTCCCTTACAAGCTTAATCTGTTAGCACCCCGTCACGAAATTCCTTAAACAAAACTCAGCTTTACGTTGCTCGATGACGGTTGTACCTTCGTCTTTTTCGGCACTGCTGAATCCATATAAGTCGCTCCAGCCTGCTGTGCTTCTGCACTGTCGAGTCGCAATACCACCACCTACGTTGGTAAACATACAATACGCACTCACAGACGGATGATAGCAGTACTAGCATTGCAGGGCATACAATGCGTATCGGGGTGACGCGCAAACAGTGCAGTGTTGTCATAATGCGGAAACTGAGGGATTTCTTTGACGTCCAGAGGGGCTTATCATTGGCTTTCAGGCCAAGGATGGAAGCATTTCCGAAACGGCTAAGTCTGTAAACTGCGCTGCGGTTAAAGTGCATGGTGGATTGCAGAATGGTGCTGTCCAAAACCGACCCAGAGGCAACTGTGGTGCAACAGTGGCCACAGATGACACCAGTGAACGACGGATGTTGGGATGAGAACGTGCGAACAGAAGAACAACCGACTGATCAGATGAACTAAGGGGATACAGACAACGTCTCTTGAACAACAATTCAGTGGACATTGCTGTGTTGGGCCTCCGCAGCAGTCACCATGTTCATTCACTCCAACTTAATGCTGTTCGTTGGCGACGAAAAACCGCAACGCCATGTCCACTGAGCGGCGACAGGAGGCATTTTCAGATGAATCACTTTTTCTGCTCCATCAGGCAGATGGCAGTTGGCATGTACGGCGTGAAACGTTTGAAAGGAAACGCCCTGTAACAATAGTCAGAAGGGTCCATGTTGGAGAACAGAGCGTTATGGTCTGGGGAATATTTTTGTAGAATCCCCTAGGTGATCTCGTCATTATAGAAGCCACAATGAACCAACACACGCATGCATCTGTCCCTGGGGGACATCTACACCCTTATACGCCGTATTTCGTCGGTACGACTGCACGTAACAGCTAGACAATGCAGCGTGCCACAAAGTTCGTAGAGGACGTGTTGCGTTCGAGAAGTACCTCGATTAGTTCACATTATATCCCTGCTAATCGCACTCCCCGGCTGTAGATCCAGTCACGCTGTGGATCCCGAACCGAGAAGTTAGCGCAGCTGTCCACAATACTGGAGTTGGCATGACTGTCTTCCTGCACCTCCTGCAGTGTTCCGCTCTGTTAATGGTGTTTATTCAGGATTCTGACAGGTTAATTTTAATTTTAAAAACCAACAGCCTCAGTTGGCAAAGTTTACGTAGGTTTCAGTCGGGATAACCCAACCTTCTTCAGAATAAAGGTAACTACCGTTTGTCCATAGTCGACGTCGTCAAGCTAAATCTACAAATCCATAAAATATCATCAGACTGTAAAAACGTATCTGACACTGCCTCAGCCCCATTTCTCGGCAGCGATGCGGCAGCCACGAGTGCTGTACTGGAACTGACCGTAGTGTCATTCATGTGGCCCGCCTAGGAGGACACAATACCTTGCGCCTGCGCATAAGCTGAGGACAAAAAGCGAACCTAACTCCTGACCCTGAATTTACTACTAAAGTGAAATAAAAGGAAGGTACAGCTGAGGAAAAGGGCGTATATGTTATCCTGTGCAGAACGTAGTTAGATCGACTGTCTTAACATATATGAAGTATTTGCTAGTCGTGATATGAGGAAGACAACACGTGCTTACAACGTATGGCGTGTCTAGGAAAATTTTGTGCTTAAGCACGAAGTTTAATCATCTAAAAAGAACTTAGGAGTGGGAAGGTTAACATAGAGCCAACATCGTCATTATTATGACTAGGTCTAAACATTTTTTTGAGACATAAATGTTAAGCATTTGCTTAGCTATCGTTACAACGTATGAACATCCTATTGACTTAGCACACAAATGGTCATGAAAGAACTTATGAACAAGTCTACAGCTAATCTGTAACATCCGGCAATACGTGTCCCATGAAATAGATCATCATTACTCAAGATTAGTATATTTGACCTGAAATGGTCTAGAATCAAGTCAAAATAAACTAATGTACGTGCCTGATTAAGCTTCATGACGAAGTAATGGTTATGAGTTACAGAAAACAACTGAGGCTGTTGGTTTTTAAAATTAAAATTATTGTTATACTGTTTCCGACGGGGCCGCGAAATGCTGAAAATATTTGAATTTTGACATGTGGCCACATTAATATTAGTGTCCAGTGGATGCATTGGAGTAAAGTAATAAATCCTTCATTTCGCAAAGCGATGACGTTCTCTGAAGAAGACACGTGGATTGGGTGAACACAGCTAGTTGGATAACTGTAGGCAAGCTGACGTCATTGCATGTGACGTTCAAGCTCTATGCACGAGTGTGGGACCTCGGGAAATTCAATGTTTTCATCCTTGTATGCTATCTTCTACGTAAGTTTTGCAGAATGGTGTATTTGTGTTGGAATCTGAATATCCTGGAGGTCAACTGTTTTTTCCGTATGCAAGTACCCCTGTCTCCATTACCAAAAAAAAAAAAAAAAAAAAAGGACGTAATGTGAACGAGTGAGGGACGGTCATCATTCCAGCAATGGGTATACTTCTAATTCTGCCCGTTACACTTAGACACGCTGATCTCTGCAACTTCTTGAGCTCTTTAGCTGTAACTTCTACTTTATTCCACCTTACTGCAACCGCATTAGTTACAAGTTTCATTGCAGAAGTGAGCATCCAGCACATTCTCTTGGGACTTGGACCCCAATTATTTCCCACGGGCAGTTATAGTGAACATAAGAGCATATTCCACCTTAAAACTAATATCCGAGGAACCAATGTTAGTTTCACATTCATCCCTTAGTACTTCAGCGCTCTTTCCACTGATAGAATTTTGTCGAAAGGTTTAGACTACCAACCTGTGTCCTCGAGATGTTTACTAATGGACAGTTTTACTGCGACTGGCTATTAGATCCTGTTCCTCTTAATTCCATAATTCTTGTACGATGGTAAAATCGGATTGTGCCTTTCTTCTAACTGTACTTTGAAATTTGCTAAATATTACTATGGCTAAATCATCTCCGTATCTTTGTCAAAAGTATACTCTACCATTTAAATCTTTAATGAGCTCATTCACTGTTAGAATACACAATAGCGGGACATAACACAAATCTGTTGGCAGGCAGTGGTGAAGTAGGTCAGTCAGTCTTCATGTCTATCATTCTGGATTGTGAATATCGTCCATAATCTGCCAATCTTCTTACATATAAAGCTCTCAATGCCATGCTCTTATGCAGTTCTAACAATGCATTGGAAGGTCGTATTGCTAAAAGGGCACACAATATCTAAAACGAGGCAGAGAGCAATTTCTGGAAAATGTAAGGCTTCTTCTGTCTCCCCAGTATGTTAGTGAGCTACTGTTTTGTATGGTTTACCTGCTAGGTATGAATGAATGTTGGCTTCCATGCAAAGGGACCTCAGTTAACCATCTTTCCCTAACGAGCAAATTAACCAGTTTTTTTATAATGTCCTTAAAAAGAATCTTGATATGATCAGTTTTCCCTGGTTTTGGAATTAAAACAATACTCATAGTCCTACAACAATTTGGACTGATTGCAGCTGCTAGACTGACTTCAAAAAGGCTACATTGGAATCTGATTAATTTTGGTCATGCTTGCTGTAGCAGAGCATTACCATCTGGGCCCACTGGCCTGAACAGAGACACGTTCTATTGGCCACAGAAGTTCTTGAAGCCACCATAAACTTTAGCAGATTCCCAGTTCTCCTGAATGTTACCAGTAACCCGGTACCTCGCAGGGATTGCATCCTGGTCTGTGTTACCTGTCAGACTGCCGGGAGGGTAGTGAGGCTTGAGGAGCACATCCAACGCCTCATGTGGGGTCCTTGTACAACCATCCTCCTTCCTTAGTATGCCTCTTGAAATTGCCGATTTTCTGGTGAGGATTATGGGAAGCTTGGCTTCACCTACTATGCTTTCCACCTGTTCTAAAATATCTTCCACAATAATTGTTTCTCTTGCTCAATAAAAACACTGGATTAACTGAGCGCATCCCAAAATTTCACCCTATGTCGTTTCCTTCTCAGCTCTTTTCTTCGCAGTTCAAGGTTATTACTCGAAAAAGGTACATTCCTGCTTGTGCACTTGATAGAACAGTCTTCATTGCACAAGATCTAATCACAGACCTCCCTTCTTCTGCCTCTTTCTACAAATCTACTAGATTTACTATCGAAGTTTTAACGCGAGGTAGGAGTGAGTTTCGATCTTTCCTATACGAGTCGCAGTCTGTTTTCCTGGGATTTCTATAGGCCATGGACTGTTTATCACCCATTGAACTCTTAATGAAGTGATCAGGTATTATTTTACAGAAGACGATGTGGCCTCAAACCCAGAAGAATTTTATTGACTCAGATAATTATGGGTTCATCGTGATATGCCATTATTTGATATATCTATCCATTAAAGTAAATCCAAAACCTATATAATTCAGCTATTCCCTTCTTCTGTTCAAGGATGTATGTTCCTTACCCCTATTCCAAACGACTAGATTGATCTCCATTAGGTGTTTAAGTACGTAGTCACCTGTGCTGATGGCATTGCAGCCAACGACCAGTTGTTCATCCATGAGTAATCAACTTTCAGTCTCCTCACTTCCTTGGAAGGAGGAACAACGTCGTTGCAAGGAAGGAAGTCCAGTAAAATTTCCCTCGTGCTCCCATCCAAACACTATTTCATCCTGATAGTCACCATGTCCCTAAAAAGAAGTTCACCTTCGGTATGAATGAACTTCCGTTTTTAATATAAAGAGATATTGTGAGGTACTTAGGTTTCTGCCATAAATCAGCTTATCTGCAGTTACTTCAAGTCATGGTACGCCCTCTTTATGTAAAACACGTTCCTAGATGAGTGCTACATCCACCTTCTGTTTTCTAACAACGTGACTCAAAATCGAAGATTCCTCATTACTACGTTACAGGTTTATCTGGAACATTTCCATCCACCAGCTTGCCGCTTCTGATATCCTTCATCACCCTGACGGTAACCTGTGAGAATCGTAAGTACGGTTTCTGGTCCTGTTCTCTTACTACATTCAGGTATTTCTCAACGACTTCCACTACAGGGAATTGGCGACTTGATGCTTCTTTCCGGTTTATTTTTATCCGCGTCGAAACTTCCTTGCTCTGCGCCTGTAATTTCGAATTGGGTCTTGGGAGAAAGGTACTTAAGCAGACAAGATATCCAGCACAACCTCTTCGTGGTCTTGAATAGTTCCTCTGCAGTCCTGACTAGCAGCTTCACGTCTGCCGGCCGGGGTGGTGGCAAAGCGGTTAAAGGCGCTACAGTCTGGAATCGCGCGACCGCTACGGTCGCAGTTTCGAATCCTGCCTCGGGCATGGATGTGTGTGATGTCCTTAGGTTAGTTAAGTTTAAGTAGTTCTAAGTTCTAATGAAGTGATGACCTTAGAAGTTAAGTCCTATAGTGCTCAGAGCCATTTGGAACTTCACGTCTTCCTGTGGAGATGTATTGATGTATTGGCCACTGCCCCCCTCATCCCCCCCCCCCCCCCCGTCGCACTCGCACACAGATAATGGTAAGAGCACCTAAGCACCTACGTCCAGTCCAGAGAGACCCTTCTGAATTCGGGGCTTTTGCATTCCCCAAAATTTTCAGCGAGAGCCGTCTGGATTAGCTCTTTCACCTGCGTGGTGTAAAAATGTGGGTATTCTATTTGGATTGCCACCATCCAAAAAACCGAGACTGCAGCGCTAATGATCGGTTTCCGTGTTTTGTGCCTAGGTGTTTTCTGGATATAGTTCTCCTCGGACGTGGGAGTGATGGACTTCTCTGTCCCGTCTTCGTCTTGCAAGTGGAATGGGGCTGTTTACCTCTCACACTCTGACGTAGTCTTTTCTTGGTGGTTTTCCGTTCAAATCATTTTAAATCCCTATTTTTGTTTTCAGGAAGTTTTGCCTTCCTGTAATCTTCGTTCTCTTAGAAGTGTGCGTCTCTTTGATACAGACAGGTTTTCGACCTCAGTGTCGTTTTTCATTCCTTGGACTGTTCTGTCGTCCGATCCAATTGCGGAACGCCTTCCATCAGCTCAAAACAAAATGTTCGGTTATTCAAAGTATCAAAAAGCCCCATAGTTTTTCAGGTAATTCATGTATGCTCCATCTTACGTCCCACGAGAAATCGGGATGTATCACATTAACACTAGGGGATACCACATCGGTGTAGAGTTCTCCCAGTATCCTCTAGTCTCGGTACACGACATAGATTCTCATTTGTCACTCATCACTCGGCAGTGATCAAGTCACATCCTGGGTTAACCTTCATATACTGTTTCAAAGAGAAACACACATATTTTGAATGGGCCAGTTAGACATGCTGATATGGAAAATTTATTCTTAAAAGGCACTTCCAAATATCTTTTGTAGATTGTTTAGTATGTAGAAAAGATGACATTGGAACTTATCAACATTTATTGAACATAATTATTACAAAATAAAATGTTACTACCAACATTTTAATTGAAAAATAAATTATTGTTACATGTAACTTCAAAAGATTTTATTGTAGCAAAACACACATTAGAGCTTAAATTTTAACTTTTTTTGTAGACAACAATCACTATAAAATTAAAACTCATCTACAAAATTTGGCTTTAAGGAAACATATTGAACTCAATGTGTAACGTATCCAGTTCTTGCAGTACATGTTTGCCTGCTCTCGGCCATGAAATGATTGACATCTACTGCACTTTTTGTTTGTCTTTCCGTTTTTCTTCGGCACACACTCTTTTCACACGCCCCTTTTCCGTTCTTTTGCTCCTGAACTCGTTCGTGCAATATTCTCCAAACTAACTTTGATCTTGTTAAAACATTTTTGGTCATTCTTTCCTCTCGCATTTGTTTCGTTAGGTCATATTCAAATTCTCTGAGGAATAACCGCCTTCTGAACAATTTATTTTGATTGCAATCTGGATTGATAAGTAGATGAAACTACCAGGAATTTACTGCAGCAATACCTAGCACGCTGTAGAACAAACAAACAGGCCATAGTTTGGTATACCTTTTACAGGAATAAGTGCTGGCGAGTTTATGTGTTGCGTCAAATCCTCCTTTCTGAGAGTTCCTACTCATATTAGATTTTTCTGAGAAGTTTCTCTGCCAGATAACACACCGTAAGGAAATTATCTGTGGTAATGTTTTCCCCAGTTTCCTCAACATTTTCAACAAGCCTCAAAACAATATTTGTCTCTCGTGGTCCATTTTCCGGATGTCCTGTGTATCCTTCTGCCGCACAAATGTATGCTGTTTTTACGTCAGAAAACAATCACAATTTTACCTCATATTTTCCTCTGGTTGTTTGAAGGTATATACTGCCGGAAGGAACGAACATTTTAGGCAACTGTTCCAGAAACATTTCAAAGAAAGTCCTGGTAGCAGCCAGTTAATCATGACGTCACTAGCTGGTCGATCATTTTTGTTCTCAAATCTGAGAAATCTGTTGACTGTATGAAAACGCTGAAGTGAGATCGTTGTAGAGCATTCCTTTTGTCCAATAGCTCTTTAAGAGCTGTACACACTAGCGAATGTAAGATGTCCTTAGTATGCCTTCAGTTCCTAACCTGTATTAGGAGCGGAAGTCACATTTTTGACTTGTGATACCAATCTCATTTCTCTGTTGGTTTCATTCCAAATCACTAACATGATCTCTTCAGTTATGAACAGTAGAAATGATGATACTTTCGGTTCGTCAATCCGTTACAGAGCAAACCTCATAGGCCCTGGAGCAGGGTGGTTAAATGTTTGCAAATGTAGAATAAAAATCAAAAACAAAGAGAAATAAACAAAACTAGAATTAACTATAGTGCAATAAAATAAATTACAAACAAACACAATACAACCTAAACCTGACAATAAGTAAAAAGTAAAAATATACGGCATACAAACCGCAAGGAGTTATGTTTGATAGAGGTTTTCAACTCCCTAGACAGTCTACACAGAAGAGGAAAAAGGATAACCATTAGAAATCCTGTCCCAGCATCGCGTTCTCCACCAAGAAAATCACTAATGGCTGGACCGGGTTCCGAACCCAGAAACACAGCTATGGCAGCCCAGCGCATTAGTCGCTAGACTAAAATGCAGTGCAGTAATAAACATAGTATATCAATAAAATGCAATTTTATATAATATATTTATTACGCTAACCTTGCTGTTGACTCAGTTGGAAGATTTGTAGACTAATTGTGCCATTACTCCTACAACTACACCAGTTTCTTTAGACAACGATACACTGCCTTTATCTACTTCACAATCACATCAATATTCTCACTTCCAGCAAATATGTTATCATCGTTACTTGAACCATCAAGAATATCTAGAAAAATCAGGATTAACGACAGAATCATCTACCATTTCATCATCTGACTCATTGAAAAGCCTTTCTAACAGGTAACCACTTAGAAAGCTTCTACCCATTTTGCCACACAAAATCAGGGTAATGACGTAGTTGTTATATTTGTACATATTCCTACATAAATAACAATTTGAAATGCCTCTGAACCATTCTAGACCACACAGTGACAATGCCATTTATTTCAAATAGAATATTGTTAGAATTCAAATGACAATTTTTGTCTGAGTCTAAACGATCCATTCACAATATGTGTGTCAAGGTTGTGTGTCTCCGAAATTATTGTAGATTTTGAAATAAAACTGAGGATTACGTAAGGTCCTGTTAGGGTACAAATATTAATCGTGGTTTTCTGTTGATTTTAGTAAACTAACTGAGTCAGCTCGATTCATTCACAGTAAGAAGATTAAACGGCCAGTGTTTTAGCAAAAGAACTATGGGAAAAGATGCAGGGAGCAATAGGAGGTTTACAGACATGTGTCATCCGGTTCATCCAAAAAGACCTGTCTGGCTTGGGAGAGCCTGCCAGCAGCCATGGTCAGCCTTACGATAGGACAGTGACATACGATTAAAATTTATTTTTGTACCAGTCAATTCTAAACATAATATACGTCTTTGTATATGCATACCTCCAAATCTCGACATGTTATGTAAGTTTTATTGCCTACTTGGTGAAAGTTCTGCCCCAGTTTACGATATTCCATATTTCGTTACTTATACGCAAGATTTACGTCTGGGGTGGAAGGACCTTTTGGTAATAACTCAACAAAGAAAGTAAATAAGTAAAGCGAGATACACTGTAGGTTTGGTTTCTGTTCTCGTTCAAAATGTGCAGGTCGTATAGCGACCTACAGAAAAGAATACTGCGGTGTACGCTACTTTTGTCTCTCCATCCCGCTTCTCAGAAGTAAATACAATGATGCAGCCGTCCTAACCAGTCTTCGGTTGCTGGGTAATGGGTATGTAACATTAACTACTTCCCATCTACTGAATGTGCGTTCACTCAACCTGCGGGCCAAAAGGTGAGGAAAAGGGTGCTGTAGGTGGTCACTACGGACACGAAAGCAGCAATGAGGCTCAGCCGCACGGTGAGAACTCCCAGCAGGTTGGCCACTGGGCGTCCAGAGGACACCTGCCGCGCCAGCAGTGGCAGCTCGCGGTGGGCGGCGCCGCCCACACGCCGCCCTTCCAGCAGCAGCTGCGAGCACAGTCTCTGCGTGCGCTTCGCTTCTGTCTCCACACAGTGGGCGGGCACGACGAGTATCGTCAGATGAGCTAGACTGAGGAACATAGTCAGACTCTCCTGCCAGCTACTGATATTACTCATAGCAAGGAATGATGATTTTGTTCCAACGAAGTATACCTGAGCAGCCATAAACATAGGAATTGATATGAAGTATAACACTAGAAAAACCTCATGAGCAGAGCCAGCTAATTCTGACAATTCACTGAGTTTTGCATGCACTATAGTGAGAGTTCGCACATAGTCTGCTACACTCCAAAGAATTCTAGAGTCTGATTGTAGACTCCATCTGTACAAAGACTGTTTCTATACAGAAATGTTACCATAATATTCAACGTCGTTACTTACATCGCGAACGTAAAGTCTGTACCTAATCACAAATTGTAAATTTGCAAATCTCGAAAGTGATAAAGTGGCAACAAGAAAACCGACCACAGTAAACACTAGGATCAGCCTATGGTCATGAGATTTAATAATCGTGAACATTGGTAAGTAGTATGAATAACCATAACAAAATAGCAAAACCAGTAGTAGTTTTACTATCTTCTTCTCACTTGTATTTACAGGACCAATATGAGTCATCAGAATTTTGTCACATGATACTAACAACTTAACCATTGTCTCATACCTTTGTGTTGAGGAAAACATCTAACACTATCGCTACGAATGTCATTGTTGACAAACTCACTAATCTGAAAAATGATATGACGTTCACCATAGACATTGTAGGGAACGGTCTGCAGTAGAGGTGCACGGAGACACACGCAGAAATCATGTGTGATACGCTGGTGAGGGTCACAGTAACTAGATCCGTTCTTAATTTCTTCACAGATCCAGTTTTCATATCAACCGTAAATGGCATGAGACCAATCAATTTGCATGTGAAGTGGAATGGCTCGGTGGCCAATAGAAGTGTCCGAGAGTTTTCTGGCAGCAACGGATTAGATTCATACGCTGTCATCACCTGCAAAAGGGAAGACCAAAAAAATAAATACACAGTACTCACAGTAGCACCTATGTTATGGGTAGCAATGAACCGGTTTTCAGATTTCTAGGCCATCGTCAGATAACCTGACTAAATAGGAAGGCCACATATCAGCGGCAGTTTATAGAAGCAAATTAGACTTTGCAAAGTTATAGCTAAGCAAAAACACAAGTACAATGAATTTAGTAAGTAAGCTATGAATGAACAGAGCGGACGAAAGAGTCAGTGGAATGTGGAGGATAACAGTTATACAATTTACAAGAAGCATATTATCTAATGTTGAGAAAAATATTTATTGGCTGTTACTACTTTGAACTGATAAGCAAATGTTACCATAATGTGCAGCGTCGTTTCTCATATCGCCATCGAAAATATTTAGAAGTAAAATTCTGTACTTAATAACAAATCGTAAATTTGTAAATCTCAGAGGTCATAGAGAGTTGGCAAGAAAACTGCTCACAGTAGACGATAGACACACAACTGTGCACAGTGTGCATTACAGTGCCTAATTTATAAGCCACAATAATACCTATCTTGAAAAATTCTTGTTAACTTTATTTTTCTTTCGCCTCTGTATGTACGGATAAGTTTCCGTTTAAAAGTAATTTATAATTCACAGCGGCATTTCTATCACAGAAACGCGTTAACATTTTTCATTTCTTAGTTTCGTCTCTGAGAGTAAGGATAAGTTTTTACAGACGTACACTCGATCTGTTAGAGTGCGCGAGGACCCACTTTTAAGGAGGCAGCACGATCTGTTCGTTGTAATACTCGAGGGCATGGAAGACTACCAAAACACACTAGGAATATATTTCTCGATATAGTGATTTAGGTGTTCTAAATTTAACTGAAACTGCAGTAGGACTTCCCGTGTTCCTATATTCCTATGATCCTCTCACAATGCACCGGGAGTCTTAGACCCACAGAAGAGTAGGCTGAAATGTAAGAGAATCGACAGTAAGAATCAAAGTGCAGGGAGGTGAAATCCAGGTACGTTGAGAAGCAACGATGTTGTTTCGACGTTGTCTGAAGTTATAGGTACTGGGATACTGAATGTCACGTTCAGTTGAAGGGGAACTGACATATCTAAAAATTATAGTCATATAAACTGAACACACAAATATTGGTACAGGTAAAATGCAGGTAATGAAGATGTGGATTAGAATCCAAAAATACTCCAGCTGACAGATGAAAGGAGAAAGGACACAAACGTTCAGGTACACTATGTGATCAAAAGTGTCCGGTCCTCCCCAAAAACATACGTTTTTCGTATTACGTGCATTGTGCTGCCACCTACTGCCAGGTACTCCTTATCAGCGACCTCAGTATTCATTAGACAACGCGAGGAATAAGAATGGGGCACTCCGCGGAACTCACGAGCTTCGAACGTGGTCAGATGCTTCGGTGTCACTTCTGTTATACGTCTGTACGTGAGATATCTCCACTCCTAAACATGCCTCGATCCACTCTTTCCGAAGTGATAGTGAAATGGAAACGTGAAGGAACACGAACAGCACAAAAGCGTACAGGCCGACCTCGTCCGTTGAATCACCGCCGACAGTTTATAATGTGTAGCAGGCAGACATCTGTCTAGACCATCACACAGGAATTCCAAAGTGCATCAGGATCCACTGCAACTACAATAACTGTTCGGTGAGAGGTGAGAAAACTTGGATTTCATGGTCAAGCGGCTGCGAATAAGCCACACATCAAGCCGGTAAATTCCAAACGACGCCTCGCTTAGTATAATGAGGATAAACATCGGACATTTGAACAGTGGGAAAACGTTGTGTGGAGGGACGAATCATGGTATACAATGTGGCGATCCGAGGGTGTGACTATGGCGAATGCCCTGTGAACGTCATCTGCTAGCACGTGTAGTGCAAACTGTAAAATTCGGAGGCGGTGGTGTTATGGTGTGGTCGTGTTTTCCATGGAGGGGGCTTGCAACCCTTGTTGTTTTGCGTGGCACTATCACAGCACAGGCCTACACAGATGTTTTAAGCATCGTCTTGCTTCCCAGTGTTGAAGAGCAATTCGGGGATGGCGACTGCTCCATTCAACACGATCGAGCACCTGCTCGTAATGCACTGCATGTGGCGGAGTGGTTACCCTACAATAACATCCCTGTAATGGGTTGGCTTGCACAGAGTCCTGTCGTGAATCCTACAGAACACCTTTGGGATGTTTTGGAACGCCGACTTCCTGCCAGGCATCACCAACCGACATCGATACCTCCCCTCAGTGCAGCAATCCGTGAATCATGGGCTGCCATTCCCCAAGAAACCTTCCAGCACGTGACAACGTATGCCGTCATCGAGGCTAAGGGTCGGCCAACACAATATTGAAGTCCAGAATTACCGATGGAGGGTGCCATAAACTTGTAAGTCATTTTCAGCCAGGTGTCCGGATATTTTGATCACACAGTCTACAGAAAGAAATAGTGCAGAATTACAGACTAATATACGTAATCAATCGGGAGCAAACAGTAGTTACAAAGGAATGTCCGCAGCAAAATATTACTGTACAGCAAAGAAAACGGTCGCCCGAGGGGCTGACTCAACTCATAGAAGGGTCAAAATAGCTTCCGGTTAACTTAAAAGCAAACATGTCCACATTACCAGTGTATAAGGAACTCCAACGTTAACCGCAAACGAAAGTGAATATTAGTGGAAGGAGTACTATGTTTCCTATGTGGACAGAAGAATATAAAGTAGATATGCGGATGTAAGGCATGAGGGATCTATTAATAATATCTAAGATTGAAAGATCTTCACAGGACATGTGATCGAACGAATCACAAGGTATAGATAACACACGTTCGTAGTTTCTGAAGTGACTGCAGGAATTGGCAGCCAAATGTTTCTCCAAATTAGTGTGTGGATTCTCCAGGCAGCCTTTTGGACTTTCGGAAGAGCGTCAGCGACACAGTTCCTAAGTGAATAGGGTAAGTAAGTGCGAGAACGGCTGCACAATACGTCTGACAGATCAGGCGTTAAACTTTCTGACCAAATGAGTAGAAAGAATTTTGTGAACCTGTTACACAGGACAAACGAAACTACGCTACTGCATAGTGGTGCAAGGCTTTTGAAATGCCCAAAACAATAAGAACGATATATATGGAATGACGAGTAATGAACAATAGGAATGGTAGAATAAGGGAGAAGGGCGTGAGGCAGGAACACATTCAAATTTACCACTGTTCAACTCTCAAAGTAAAGAATTAACGAAATAAATAGAAGGAAGATACTAAAATTGAATTAAATTTCGGGGTGGAAGGTTGTCGCCCAAGACCTGCGTATGACATGGCACTAGTCTCTAATAGGATCTTTTTTATGTGATGAACTGTCTATTGGCTACACTGTTTGAACTGAGAGTAAATCAAAGAAAGACGAACGTGTTAAGCAGTTGCGGAAATGTGATTAGGGGTAAATATAACATCGAAAATGGGGATAACAATGTGGACGAAGTAGAAGCATTGTGCTAAAGCAAGTATACTAGTATCAAACGTATGTCAATTTGAAAAACAAATCTCTACGAATGTTTGTTACGAGCACAACAATCTGTGGAGGTGCAGCATGGACTGTGAGAGGATAACAAGGAAATGGAAGAGTCTGAAACTTGTTATACTGAAAGATGCTGAATATTAGATAGACTGATATAAGAATCCAGGTGGTTGCCACAGAAACGATTAACGGAGCAATGTACGAGAAATAGATTAGAAGATATGAAGATATTTATTAAGATGTCAGAGAACATACTCTATGTTATTATATGATGAAAATTGAGGGGAACTCCAGACATGAGAACAACACAATTAATGACTGTTTACGTATGGTCCAGATGCCACACTGTAATGAGGAAGTTGTGACAAGGGGGCGGGCTGAGGAGGGTGGGGAAATCCTATGAGGTCGCGCCATCCAGTGTGCTGACGACCAAACTAACGAAAAAGAAATATAACCCTTTGATGGATAATAACGGGAACTCCTCACCAAAGGTTTCCTAATATTTTGTGCTGTCTTCTCGGAGTCCACGAAACTTGAATTTTTGTTTAATGTCACCGTCTTTAAATATTTCTTCATTCAGTGAAATGCCACTAAATGGTAGATTTACCAAATGAGGAAATTGATTGTTATGATAATTTATTACTGTTGTCAAAAGCTATAATCGGAAGAGTAAATCTGGCCCAGAGTGCTGTTTATAAACTATATCCAGTTTTCAAAGCGAAGTATCTAGTGAGGCTTAACCCATCAATGTGTGTTATCCGTTTCGCCTCACGGCAGAGGAATATGAACTTAACTAGCAGAAAGCATTCAAGAATTAGGATCGTTATGTGAGAGAGGGATGTATGCATGATTCGAATTAGTACGTGAGTAAGAGGAAATAAAATTCAAATGTAGTAAATAGCAGAGACCTAATCCGCGCAGTACTAAAATTTAAATGTATATGGCCTGGAGGCAAATGGAGGCGAGTGGATAACTGGTGATGTTCGTTGTAATTGATGTCGAATATCGTCTCTCAGTAGGAAATTCGGAAGATCATCGTGTATGAGTGTCACTGAAGATCATACTATTCCAGGAAAAGTCAAGGAGAGACATTCACTCAATAGTGGATGCTAAATAGCTGATGACTGTTGTAACTCTGGTGCTCTGTTTGACATCCTAAATGTGTCAGACAACCAGTCTCAAAGTATCAAAGTCTTTAGTCGCTTCAGAACCTAAGAGGATTCTAAATTACACATGGTTAGAACGGAGCATGGTGTCAGCTAGACCGAGTCAGCAGAGAATTACAGCATGGTCCGAAGCGGCCTTCCTCCTGCCGACATTGTGTGACGTCAGCAGCTCCGTCAATATGTGTGCCTTCTTACATTGTCTCGAGGAGGTCGGTGAAATTTGTAGGTATGTAAATCTTACGCTATCGATTTCATGGTATAAAGGCAGACACGATTATATTATCTCCTGAACTAACGATAAATACACAAGTTTTGCTTTTATCCTCAAACGATTTAATTCCAAGCCATTGTGAATAATTATTTCCAGGGTGGAAACATTACTTTAGCGCAAATGCAACGTGTCGCCACTTTCCACGTGTGAAACTATTGATTGCATCCGATTGTGAGGCAGTGGAACTGAATCCACAATAGAATTTTTGTTTCTCCCTGGCCCGACTGCATAGATCGTACATTAGCACAAAATAGTTTCAGTACAAAATTCTGTTTGTAAATGTGACTGTAGAACACGAATGGCATGAAGTTATTAAACTGAACTAGTACCTGGAGTGAATTTAAATATCTATAATACCACGACTAGCACGTTTGAATTCGAATATAGCATGACCGAACCATAAAGAGTTGCCAGACAAATAAAGTATCGTCTAGGTACGAAACAGAACACTAAAACCCAGTAACCTAGATGGAGGCATACAGCGTCTGTCGCTTTAAAACGCCTGTCGCTTTTGCCATTTTAGCATAATAAACAGCTTGTTTCACGCTCACTGGTGGCGAATTCAACGCAAAAGGTGACACAGTCCCGCACCACATGTAACGAAATAGCTCCAAATGCAGTATATATGGACGCTACCAAAGGGCTTGCATGAAAGAGTTCCAGCCAGCACTAAAGCTACATCCCGCCAGCTACTCTGATGGTCAACAGCCGACAACAGAGACTACGTGAGTGACAACTAAGCAGGTGCGCTAAGAAAAGAGAAAGAAGCCATATGGGTATCCAGACTGCGATTGGTGGTTTGATTTGTACATATATTCCTCTATACGTTTGTCATTTCCATTGTGACGTGCATCTGAACCTAGAGGTAGGATTACAGCGATAGAAACTGGTTCCTCCTCATGATTCGTGGCCTGGAAAAACATCGTTAGACGCTCCTGTGTGTTATCTAACCCTAACAGAGTGTTAGACCTGTGTGACGGTTTGTTTTCTTAATTAGTTGAAGTATGACGTAGGATAGAAATGTCGTCTGTGTTTTACATATACGATATGTGGGTTTTCATACACTGGTAGTAGGCTAGTGTCTGTGCTTCTCGGCACACTGTAGACAGGTGTTCCTTTAGCTTAGTATTTCAGGAGACCAAAAAGTTAAGATCATCACTCACCTATTCACTCCCCCCATTAATGTGCATATTGAGATATTGAGTAATTTTTTGCATGCAAACGGAAGAAAGCGTTTAAAATATTTGCATGCATCTACATCTCATCTACATCGATACTCCGAAAGCCTCCGTATGGTGTGTGGTGGAGAGTACCCTGTACCGCTACTAGTCATTTCATTTCCTGTTCTACTTGCAAATAAAGCGAGGAAAATACGACCATTCATATGCCTCCGCATGAGGCCTAATTTCTTGTATGTTTTCTTCGTAGTCCTTACGTGCATTGCATGATGGTGGCAGTACAATCGTCCTGCAGTCAGTTTCTAACGCTGTTTCTCTACATTTTTTCACTGCTTTTTCTCAAAAAGAACGTCACCTGCCATCCAGGGATTCCCATTTGAGTTCCCGAAGCATATCTGAAACACTTATGTGTTGATAAATCCTACTTGTAAGGTATCTAGCAGTCCGCTTCTAATCTGATTCGATGTCTTCCTTCAGTCCGACCTGGTGCGGATCCCAAGCACTCGTGCAATACTCAAGAATATGTCACACTCGCGTGCTATATGACGACTCCATTGTAGGTGAACCATTCATTGCATACATTCTCCAAAGAAATCGAATTAGACGATTCCTCGTCCCTACCACAGTTCTCACATGCTCGTTCCACCTCATCTCGCTTTCACTGTGTCAAGCAGGACGCTAGTAATACTGTGTGCAAAAATTACAGGTTTGATCTTCCTACTCATCCACATTAACTTAAATTTTTCTACGTTTATGGCTAGCTGCCATTCATCACAACAACCGGAAATTTCGTCTAGTCGTCTTATATCTCCCTACAGTCACTCAGCTTCGACACCATACCACACACACAGCACGGCATCATCTTCAAATAACCACAGATTGCTAGTCTGTCTGTCCACCAAATCATTTATGTATATAGAGAACAACGTAGGTCCCTTCACAGTTCCTAGCGGCACTCCTGACTACACCCTTGTCTCTGATGAACACTAACCGTCGAGGACAGGTTGGTTGGTTTGTGGGATTAAAAAGACCAGACTGCTATGGTCATCGGTCCCTTCTTCCAAATACTAAAAACACCCACAGAGAATAAAAACGAGTAACAGAATAGATCAAAGATGACACAGAACAAGAGAAACTTAGACAAAGACCAGACAAGACGAACTAAAATCACACAGAGTGTGACGGTGGTTGGCTGACCATAGAAACAAGAAAGGAAAAGCCAACCACCGAGAAACGCATTATAAACTCAGATTAAAATCGTAGGCCAATGGCCAGAATCAACACAAATCAACATAACAAACACTCAGAGTAAACGATAAAAACCCTCTGCCCGAATAAAACGTAAAACTAAGCCAGCCATAGCAGGATCATCAGATAAAAGGGCAGCGAGCGTATCAGGCAGCGCAAATGTCTGCCTGACCACAGCTAAAAGGGGGCAGGCCAACAAAATGTGGGCCACTGTCAAAGCCGCCCTGCAGCGACGTGGTGGAGGGTCCTCCCGGCGCAGTAAATAACTGTGTGTCAGCTGGGAGTGGCCAATGCGGAGCCGGCAAAGGACTACTGAGTCAATGCGAGTGGGAGTGGCTGGCAGGGATGACCGCCACACAGCTGTCGTCTCCTTGACAGCACGGAGTTTATTACACATTGTCAGTTCGCGCCATTCATCATCCCATAGCGCAAAAACTTTGCAGCGTAAGACTGCCCGCAAATCAGTCTCTGGGAGGCCAACATCCAGAGATGGTTTACTCGTGGCCTTTTTCGCCAGGCGGTCAACATGTTCATTGCCCGGGATACCAACATGACCGGGGGCCCACAAAAAAACCACAGAGCGGCCGCAACGGGCAAGAGTATGCAAGGACTCATGGATAGCAATTACCAGACGAGAATGAGGGAAACAATGGTCGAGAGCTCGTAAACCGCTCAGGGAATCGCTACAGATAATGAAGGACTCACCTGAGCAGCAGCGGATATACTCTAGGACATGAAAGATGGCAGCCAGCTCAGCTGTGTAAACGCTGCAGTCATCCTGCAAGGAACGTTGTTCGGAATGGTCGCCTAGAGTTAGCGCATACCCAACACGACCAGCAACCACCGAACCGTCAGTTTAAACAATGCCAAAGCCCTGATACGTGGCCAGGATGTAATAAAAGCGGCGGCGGAAGGCCTCTGGAGGGACTGAGTCCTTCGGGCACTGTGTCAAGTCGAGCTGAAGGCAAGGGCGAGGAACACACCATGAGGGTGTGCGCAAAGTGGCCTGGAAAGGAGGTGGAACAGTGAAAACCCTAAGCCCAGAGAGAAGCTCTTGGACGCGGACCGTGATCGTACAACCTGACTGGGGCCGACGTTCTGGCAGATGGATTGCGGGAACAGGAGACGATAGTTTGGATGCCCAGGCAAGCTAAAAACATGGGCAGCATAAGCGGCCAGCAAACGTTGGCGCCGTAACCGCAGTGGAGGGACACCTGCGTCCACTAGTATGTTGTCCACAGGGCTGGTGCGGAAGGCACCAGTGGCAAGTCATATCCCGCCGTGTAGTATTGGGTCCAGCACCCGCAACGCAGATGGGGAAGCGGAGCCATAAGCCAGGCTCCCATAATCCAGACAGGACTGGATTAACGCTTGGTAGAGTCGTAACAGGGTAGACCGGTCGGCGCCCCAGCTGGTGTGGCTCAAGCATCTCAGAGCATTTAGATGCCGCCAACACTCCTGTTTAAGCTACCGAATATGAGGCAGCCAAGTCAACCGGGCATCAAAAAGTACACCCAAAAACCTGTGGGTCTCCACCACAGCAAGAAGTTCGCCATCAAGATAAAGCCGCGGCTCAGGATGGACCGTTCTGCGCTGGCAGAAATGCATAACGCGGGTCTTGGCAGCCGAAAACTAAAAACCACAGGCTACAGCACAAGACTGCACCTTGCGGATTGCGCCCTGTAGCTGACGTTCAGCAGCTGCAATGCCAATAGAGCTATAGTAAAGGCAGAAGTCGTCAGCATACAGGGAAGCGTAGACAGAATTTCCCACCGCTGCAGCGAGACCGTTTATTGCAATTAAAAACAGGCAGACACTGAGGACAGAGCCCTGTGGTACCCCGTTCTCCTGACGTGGGAGGAACTGTGGGAGGCTGCAACTTGCACGCGGAAGGTACGATACAACAGAAAATTGCGGATAATGATCGGCAGAGGGCCCCGAAGACCCCATCCATGAAGCGTAGAATGGATGTGATGACGCCATGTCGTATCGTATGCCTTATGCATGTCGAAAAAGACAGTGACCAGGTGCTAACGCCGGGCAAAGCCACTGCGGATGGCTGACTCCAGGCTCACCAGATTGTCGGCGGCGGAGCGATCTTTACGGAGCCCACCCTGAGATGGAGCCAGAAGGCCCCGAGACTCCAGTACCCAGTTCAAGCGCTGGCTCACCATCCGTTCGAGAAGCTTGCAAAGAACGTTGGTGAGGCTAATGGGGCGGTAGCTATCAACCTCCAAAGGGCTCTTGCCCAGTTTCAAAACGGGGATGACAATGCTTTCCCGCCATTGCAACGGTAACTCACCGTCGACCCAGAGACGGTTGTAAAGGTCGAAGAGGCGTCGCTTGCAGTCCACTGAAAGGTGTTTCAGCGTCTGACAGTGAATGCGATCTGGCCCAGTGGCGGTATCAAGGCAAGCAGCAAGGGTGCTGTGAAATTCCCACTCACTGAATGGAGCATTGTAGGATTCAGAATGGTGGGGCGAAAAGAAAGGCTCCGACGTTCCATCCGCTCTTTAATGGAGCGGATGGCCAGTGGGTAATCGGAAGAAGCGGAACTAAGAGCAAAATGCTCTGCCATGCTGTTCGCAATTTCGTCAGAGTCTGTACAAACTGCTCCATTCAGTGAGAGCGCAGGGACGCTGACAGGGGTCAGATAGCCATAGAGGCGTCAGATCTTGGCCCAGACCTGCGATGGAGAGACATGGAGGCCAATGATGGACACATACCGCTCCCAGCACTTCTGCTTACTTTGGCAGATAAAGCGGCTGGCCCGCGCACGCAGCCGTTTGAAGGTGATGAGGTGTTAAATGCAAGGATGACGCTTGAGACGCTGGAGCGCCCGCCGGCGTTCTTCTATCGCCTCAGCGATCTCGGGCGACCACCAAGGCACAGTCCGCCGCCGAGGGGACCCAGTAGAACGGGGAATGGAAGATTCGGCGGCACTAACGATGCCGGTGGTGACCGATTGAACCACCGCATCAATGTCATCACTAGAGAGAGGCTCAATGGCAGCAGTGGAGGAAAACAAGTCCCAGTCGGCCTTATTCATGGTCCACCTGCAAGGCCGCCCAGACGACTGACGCTGTGGCAGGGACAGAAAGATTGGAAAGCGGTCACTACCACACAGGTCGTCATGCACACTCCAGGCAACAGACGATAAGAGGCTAGGGCTGCAAATCGAAAGGTCGATGGCGGAGTACGTGCCATGTGCCACGCTGAAGTGTGTGAAGGAACCATCATTTAAAAGCGAAAGATCGAGCTGTGCCAATAAATGCTCAATGGTGGCGCCTCGACCTGTCGCCACCGACCCACCCCACAGAGGGTTATGGGCGTTGAAGTCGCCCAGTAACAGGAAAGGGGGCGGCAATTGGGCTATCAGCGCAGCCAGGACATGCTGCGCAACATCATCATCCGGTGGAAGGTAAAGATTGCAGACGGTAACAGCCTGTGGCGTCCACACCCCAAACAGCGACAGCCTCTAAATGTGTTTGTAGAGGGACAGACTCACTGTGAAGAGAGTTAAGGACATATATACAGACGCCACCAGACACCCTTTCATAAGCTGCCCGGTTCTTATAATAACCCCGATAGCCAAGAAGGGCGGGGGTTCACATTGCTGGAAACCAACTTTCCTGAATAGCAATGCAGAAGAGAGGGTGAAGGCTGATAAGTTGTCGGAGTTCAGCTAGATGGTGGAAAAAACCGCTGCAGTTCCACTGGAGTATGAAATTGTCCATGGCTGAGAAGGCGTGAAGGGACTAGGAAGGCAATTTACGCCGCTTGAGTTAACCCGCATGAGTTACATCCATGGCGTCTGAGGGACCAGCGAGATCCTGGTCTTCAGCAGACGCCAGAATCTCGACCACATCCTCAGATGCAGAGTTTGTAGGATGCAGTGGGACGGGTGCCACCGCAATGTCGGTGGTCTTTGGGACTTTCTTCTTTTGCGGCTTCCCCTGGTGCGCCTTCCGTGGTTCAGGCTTCATGGGCTTCACTGTGTCAGTCTCAGGGATGGACGACGACCGTGAGGCCCTACGACCAGGGACTGGTGGTTGTTTCAGCCACTTGCTGGTGTCCGCGTTGCCACTGGTCGGAACTTGTGAAAGGAGGTCCCCAAGGGACCACTTCCTGGTGAGAGAAGCCGAAGAAGTCTTATGCTTCTCTGGCTGGGAAGGGGGAACTGATGTCCCCGATGGTTTGGGGGTTGTTGCTCCTGGAATAGATGGAGCAGGGGCAACAGAGAGTGAAGTTCCCCCCCCCCCCCCCCCACAACCAAGGGAGCCGGTGAATTCTGACAGAGCTGAGGTTGAACTGTAGGTGACGACACGGTAGAGGTTCAAACTGGAGTTGCAGCCACGGCATAGGTGGATGTCATTGGCACAGGATGTAACCACTCATATTTTCATATTTCCGCCTAGCCTCGGGGTAGGTCAGGCGGTCCAGGGTCTTATATTCCATTATCTTCCTTTCTTTCCGGAATATCCTACAGTCCGGCGAGCAAGGTGAATGGTGTTCTTCGCAGTTAACACAGATAGGAGGCGGAGCACACGGATTATGGGTTTGCGAAGGATGTCCACAGTCTCTACACGTGATGCTGGAAGCACAGCGAGATGACATGTGTCCGAACTTCCAGCATTTAAAACACCGCATCAGAGGAGGAATATGTGGTATCACATCACATCGGTAAACCATCACCATGACCTTTTCGGGTAAGACATCACCCTCGAAGGCCAAGATGAAGCCACCGGTGGCCACCTGATTATCCCTTGGACCCCAATGGACATGCCGGACGAAGTGAACACCTCGTCGTTCTAGGTTGATGCATAGTTCATTGTCGGACTGTAGAAGAAGATCCCTGTGGAAGATAATACCCTGGACCATGTTTAAACTTTTATGGGGAGTGATGGTGATGGAAACATCCTCCAACTTGTTGCAAGTGAGCAACCTCTGTGACTGGGCAGAGGATGCTGTTCTGATGAGAACTGACCCAGAGTGCATTTTGGATAAGCCCTCCACCTCCCCGAATTTGTCCTCTAAATGCTCCATAAAAAACTAAAGGCTTGGTTGGCATAAGAGATTCACCATCAACCTGCTTACAGACAAGGTACCGGGGTGAATAATCTCCACTGCTTTCTTTAGCCATGCGTTCTTCCCATGGAGTGGCCAGGGAGGGAAATGATCTCGGATCGTATTTCTTCCCATTGAGGTTGGACCTCGATCATTTAGAGACTGCTGGTGGTGGCCCACCAGCGAGAGATTATGTACCACACTTCATTGCGGGTCATCCGCCCTGATGCCACCCAATCCGACAAGGGGCTCTCCCCATGGGCGCCACCCAGCTGCAGCAAAGACCACCTGGCAGGATAGCCTTTGCCGGGAGTCCCGATGCCCCAGAGGGATAGGCATCAACTCCTCGGCATATGTGGGGAGGTAGCAGCTCAGGCATCAGCAGTGCAATCCCTGTGTAGTCAGAGGGCTACCCCCAAGAGGGTACATGACAACCCCACCACAACGGACTGGGTACCGTGCTGGATGTCAGGTGTCGAAATATCCATCTACATCACGAGGGCAAAGATGGAAGTGCACAATGGAGGGAATGTATGCTACCCGGAACACACTGCTGCCAATGTGGCCGGAAGCTCGATGGAAGTCTAACTCCATGACAATATCGGGTGTGCCAGATCTTAGGGCAAGATGGATATATAATACACCACGTAAGGCGTCCTTCCCCAAATGGTACGCACTAACAGAAAATTTTGAAAGGTAGCGGTCAAACCCCTTAGGGGACCAACACATTAAGGCCGAAACGTTTGAGACTCCTTTTAGTCGCCTCTTACGACAGGCAGGAATACAGCGGGCCTATTCTTACACCCAAACCCGCAGGGGGCCGTCGAGGACAGCATACTGTGTTCTGTTACTTAACAATGGGTAGCCTTGAGGGGTGAAATAGTGAAGGCAGCAGAGTATCAAGTAGGTAAAAAGACAAGGGCTAGTAGAAGTCGTTGGGTAACCGAATAGATATTGAATTTAACTGATGAAGGAAGAAAATATAGAAATGCAGTAAATGAAGTAGGCGAAAAGGAATACAGAAGTCTCAAAAAATGAGATGGACAGAAGGTGCTAAATGGCTATGTGGGGAAGGCTAGAGGACAAATTTAAGGATGTAGAGGCAGATATCACAAGGGGAAGATAGATATAGCCTACAGGAAAATTAAAGAGGCCTTTGGAGAAAACAGCACCACCTGTATGAATATCAAGAGCTCAGATGGAAAACCAGTCTTAAGCAAAGAGGGGAAAGCACAAAGGTGGCAGCGCGGGTAAGCCGCACGGGCTGAGGCACCTTGTCACGGTACGCGCGGCTCCCACCGTCCGAGGTTCGAGTCCTCCCTCGGCCATGGGTGTGTATGTTGTACTTAGCGTAAGTTAATTTAAGTAGTGTATAAGCCTAGTGACAGATGACCTCAGCAGGTTGGTCCCATAGGAACGTAACACAAATTAAAAAAAAAAAAAATGTTGCAGAAAGTTAGAAGGAGTGTATAGAGGGTGTATAAAACGGCGATGAACTTGAGGGCAATATTATGGAAGTGGTAGAGGACGTAGATGAAGATGAAGTGGGTGATATGATACAGCGTGAAGAATTTGACAGAACACTGAAAGACCTAAGTCGAAACAATGGCATGGAAGTAGACAACATTCCATTGGAACTACTGATAGTCTTGGGAGGTCCAGCCCTCTCTACCATCTGATGAGAAAGATGTGTGAGAGAGTCGAAATATCATCAGACTTCAAGAAGAATATAATAATTGCAGTCCCAAAGCAAGCAGGTGTTGATAGGTGTGAAAATTACAGAACTATCAGTTTAATAAGTTACGGGTGCAAAATACTAACACGGATTCTTTACAAAAGAAAGGAAAGACTGGTGGAATCCGAGCTCGTTGAAGATCAGTTTGGATTCTGTAGAAATGATGGAACACACGAGGCAATACTGACTCCACGCTTTATCTTAAAAGATAGGTTAAAGAAAGGCAAACCTATGTTCCTAGCATTTGTGGACTTAAAAAAAAAAAAAAAAGCTTTTGACAGTTTTGACTGGAACACTCTCTTTAAAATTCTGGAGGTGGCAAGTGTAAAATACAAGGTGCGAAAGGCTATTTACAATTTGCACAGGAAACAGAAGGCAGTTATTAGAGTCGATTGGCATGAAAGGGAAGCAGTGAAGGCGAAGGGAGTGAGACAGGGTTGTCGCCTGTCCCCAATGTTATTCAATCTGTATATTGAGCAAGCAGTAAAGGAACGAAAAAAAAAAGTTGGAGTAGGATTTTAAATCCATTGGAGAAGAAATAAAAACTCTGAGGTCGGCTCACGACATTGCAATTCAGTCAGAGACAGCAAAAGGCCTGGAAGACCAGCTTAACGGAATGGACAGTGACGTGAAAGAAGCCACGCGGGATTAGCGGGCGGTCTTAGGCGGTGCAGTCATGGACTGTGTGGCTGGCCCCGGTGGAGGTTCAAGTCCTCCCTCGGGCATGGATGTGTGCATTTGTCCTTAGTATAATTTAGGTTCAGTAGTGTGTAAACTTAGGGACTGATGACCTTAGAGGTTAAGTCCCGTAAGATTTCACACACATTTGAACATTTAAAGGAAGAATATAAGATGAACATCAACAAAACCAAAACGAGGATAATGGAATGTTGTCGAATTAAATCAAGGGATGCTGAAGGAACTAGATTAAGAAATGAGACACTAAAAGTAGTAGATGTGTTTTGCTATTTGGGGAGCAAAATAACGGATGGTGGTCGAAGTAGAGAGCATATAAAATGTAGACTGGCTATGGGAAAGAAAGCGTTTCTGAAAAAAAGAAATTTGTTAAGATCCGTTTAGATTTAAGTGTCAGGAGGTCTTTTCTGAAAGCGTTTGTACGGTGTGTAGCCACGGATGGAAGTGAAACATGGATGATAAACAACTTACAAGGGGAGACCGCCAATTGTGAAATTCAGATTCGATTCATACTGCGCATAATAAAAGCTCATGGCGAGATGTGTAATGTGGCAAAGCACCAAGATGCACTTCTCAGCCGTTGTCGAGAAAATCGACAGTTAAAAGAAACTGTTCCGGTGAAATACTCTCTACGGTTAATCATTTTTCTAGAGCTTTGTAGTGCAGCGGTGAGCGATCGGGTTCATAACCCGAAGGTCGCAGGATCGAATCCAGCGCCACGCAACTTTTTTTTCATTATTAGTTTTTTTTATTCAAAAATATATATATATATATATATATATATATATATATATATATATATATATATATATATATATATATATATCGCTCTACAATTGTACCACCTCCATTTTTCCGTTTGTTTAACAGGGTGTACCAGAGCTCTCCCGTCCGCACTGATTTTCGACGATGTTATAATTTGCACTAGGGACCGCATCTACCTTCTTTCGAAGTTAGCAGGCAACTATGCTGTTATGCGGCGGCTCGTTTCGGCCCATTCAACATCTGTCCTTCAAGTGTAACGAGCGAGTAACGGAGTTTGTATTTCATACCTGCCACAGCAAATTTGTGTTCGTGGGGTTTATATTCTAATTCGAACGATTGACTTACGCTATACGTATTCGTTTCGGAATATCGTTTCTACGTCTTCCGTTAACTATACGTGGTTAACATTATGAAGACAATTAATAACATTTGTGAAATACAACTTTGTTTGCGGAAAACATAATGATGTTCGAAGTCGCCAGTTTTTCCACGACAAACGACTTTCAACAACACGGGTTCGTAAGCCGAAGGCCGCCGGTTCGAAACTCACGCCATGCAAACTTTTTTCAGTATTTGTTTTTTGTAATTCATATATATATATATATATATATA
Organism: Schistocerca serialis cubense; assembly: GCF_023864345.2. Taxonomy (NCBI): domain Eukaryota; kingdom Metazoa; phylum Arthropoda; class Insecta; order Orthoptera; family Acrididae; genus Schistocerca; species Schistocerca serialis. Next base: position 725,408,567 of record NC_064642.1, read on the forward strand.
TATATATATATATATATATATATATATATATAGCGCTTACCGCTGCACCACAGCGCGGTAGATAATTATTAATAGCAGAGAGTATTTCATCGCAACGGTTTCATTTAACTGTCGATTTTCTCGACAGCGGCTGAGAAGTGCATCTAGGTGCTTTGCCACATTACACCTCTGGCCATGAGCTTTTATTATGCGCAGTATGAATCGAATCTGAATTTCACAATTGGCGGCCTCCCCTTGTTAGACAAGAAAATAATTGAAGCTTTCGAAATGTGGTGTTACAGAATAATGCTGAAGATTAGATGTGTTGATCACGTAACTAATCAGGAGGTACTGATCACAATCGAGGAGAAGAGGAATTTATGGCACAACTTGAATAGAAGAAGGATCGGTTGGTAGGAGACGTTATGAGGCATCAAGGGATCACTAGTTTACTTTTTGAAGGAAATGTGGAGGGCAAAAGTCGTAGAGACAGGCCAAGGGATGAATACACTAAGCAGATTCAGAAGGATGCAGGTTGCACAAGCTATTCGGAAATCATGCGGCTTGCTCAGGTTAGAGTATCATGCAGAGCTGCATCGAGCCAGTCTGTGGATTGAACACCACAAGAACACAACGAGCTAGACGAGGGGCCAATGCCGCAGGCAACTCTTTGTTAAATCTAAGTGGGATTCCATCCGGACCTGATGATTTATTTCCTTTCAAATCTTTCAATTGCTTCTACACGCCAGTTACGCCTAGTACTATGTTATATGGTCCAAACATACTGGGTCATACGGTCCTAACATATGGAAATCACTTGGGGCAAGGTCTGGTGAGTATGGTGGCTGAAGAAGACACTCAAAATGCAGGTCTGTGATTGTTGCAACTGCTGTACAGGCAGTGAGGGGCCTTGCAGTGTCATGTTTCAAAAGGACACCTGCTGACACCAATCCACGTCGCTTTGATTTGATTGCAGGACGCAGATGATTTTTTAGGAGATCCGTGTATGATTCACTGGTGACAGTGGTCCCTCTGGGCATGTAATGCTCCAAAATAATGCCCTTTTCATCCCGAAAGAGAGTCAAAATAACTTTCTCTGCTGATGGTTCTGTTCCAAACTTCTTTGGTTTTGGTCATGAGGTATGGCGGCATTCCTTGCTCGCTCTCTTCATTTCCGGTTGGTGGAATTGAACCCAGGTTTCGTCCCCAGTAACGATTCTTGCAAGGAAGCCATCACGTTCTCGTTCAAAGCGCCGAAGAAGTTCTTCACAAGCATCAACACGTCGTTCACTCATTTCAGGAGTCAGCTGCCGTGGCACCCATCTTGAAGACGCTTTGTGAAACTGGAGCACATCATGCACAGTGTAGTGTGCTGACCAATGACTAATCTGTAAACGTGCTGCAATGTCAATCAGTGTCACTCGTCGGTTTTCCTTCACCATGCCTTCAACTGCTGCAATGTTCTGTGGAGCCACAACTCGATGTGCCTGACCTGGACGAGGAGGGTCTTCCACTGAAGTCACGCCATTTGCGAACTTCCTACTACACTTATAGACCTGCTGCTGTGACAAACATGCGTCACCGTACTGAACCTTCATTCGTCGATGAATTTGAATAACTGTCACACCTTCACTACGCAAAAACAATATAACAGAACGCTGTTCTTCCCTGGTGCAAGTCGCAAGTGGGGCGGACATCTTTATACGGATACTGCGACGGTATGTGTGCATCTGCACTATGCTGCGCGCTGTTTGTAGCACACTTACCAACTTACAGGATAAGGGCGCGAAATTTCGATTGGTTATTACAAATTTAAGGTTTTCATTTGACTCACCTTCGTACATACGGGAATCTGTCCTATGGCCAAATGGTCGTAAAAGTCTGTACGGTTCTCCGGTTGCTGATGTTCTCATGTTACACGCTAGCCGCCGCCCAGGAACTTCTCAAAGCAAATTTGAAAAGTTTGTCACCCTATAAAAAAACTGGCAGAGGTACATACCTAGAAACTAACGTTGACTGGGTGTCACGGCAATCTTAGTCTACCAATGACTAAATGGATGTGGCAGGAAATTCATCACCCTGATGGACGAAGTTGGGGGAAAATGTACAGAGCTGTCGGTGCAGGCAGCCTCAAGGGTAGTTCACGCTGAAGAGTCTGGTACCCTTTGTGACGATGGGTGAGCGATGAGTCGGAGGATTATGAGAGGAATCCAAGTATCCAAAAGCGTCCAGACTTTGCCTTCTGTAGGTTTGTCATTTCTACTGAGTTTTCAGACTTTTCGTTGATCCTTGCATTCATTCAGATTTACAATGATACCCTGTGAGATTCTGAGTCAAACGATCCTTACTTTTGTTCTATGCTTGAATCTTTAGGCACCCACCAGTTTCGCCTCGTCTGACCCTAAATTCCGAATACAACATAGACAATGAGATGGGTCATGGTAGTAAACAACAGATGCGGTGTGTACGTTATGAACCTTCAGGTATCCGCTGGCTGCGAGGACAATAACACCGCGTCGGTTACTGTGCAGCCGTTTTACCTGAAGAGTACGTAGGCAGGTTGTGTGACACCTGTTTAGACGCTCGGAGTTCCACCTCTAAAGCTGTGATAGATGTCAACCAATTGACACTGAGATTCGGGAGGAAACAACGCACTCGCAAGGCCCATGATTGCACATAACACCAACTCACGTCGAGTGATGAGAGAAAGTGGCTACAGTCGTGCACTACATACCTGACTAATGACTTGTGTCCATGTCCAGGCAAACTGGTCCACATTCAATGTCTGTGTTTATAATTTCTTAGATATTGTAAGAAATGTAAATATTTTGCAGCTCTGTGCATTATCATTTTAGTTTCCTACATTTTGGCACCAAGTGTAGGTCAATTATCATTTCATTTCCTTATTTTACTGCAATGAAGTGTGATTCAGTATTTTATGTAAGTCTGCGGCAAGCCGTGCACATTATACAATTGGTTGTATTTATGTACGTCCCACATCTTCTCCTAAACCACTGGGCCAATTTAAACAAGCCTGTACAGATATCCATCGCTGACAGGCAACAGTCGCTGAGTGGTGGAGCGCGGATGGGGGTAAGATCCATCTACCTATTTCAGGAGATATTGTGTCATAAACAATGAGATGCGTCGAAAACTACTGCATTATTCATGACCTTTAAATTGATTGCTTCTTTGCTACTCACCCCATTCCTAACATATTTTGCAGAAAGTATCCACATATGTTGCAGAATGTACCAATAGAAATATATCACTTTACGACACATATATCTAGAGATATGAAGTCATAAACATTGATATGTGTGAAGAACGTAGGCTTCTTGCAAAATGTTTTAATACATTTATTCACTATGACACTCCTAGAGTCGAGTCAACATCAGGAACTCGCTGTCGTCTGGTTGTGCCTTTGACAACTTTCAACTACGAGACGCAAACGGCTATAGGCGAAAACAGTAGCATTCTGTAGTGCCATGAAGAGGCGTTGCCGACCCGGCATGGGAATCAAACTCGAGCTCCTAGCATAGTATTTTACTACTCTGATGACTCACCTATCGCGGTGGACGTTAGGAGATGGAGAGGACTTGTAACGAAATGCAGTAGTTAGGTATGAGTCTAGATAGGTGTGAGAAGTCCAAATTAGTGTAGCAGACTGATTCTAATAACGTTTAACTGTTGTTGTGTTGCTTTGAGGGGGGGAGCAGGTGATAAGTAGTGTTGACACTTCAGTCTAGAAGTGTACCTGCTGTGATGCTTTGTCAGATAACCCTGCAGATTCTACAACCTGTCATATTCAAATTGAAAAACTGAATATTGGACTTATTTGTTTACAGGACTTGATAAGAATGTTAGCAGCATAAAGGATAAAATAGAGGCTAAGTAACAGAATAAGCGGAATAATTAATGGGCTATGACAAGATATAACAACAATAACAAAATAGCTATAACAAGAAATGGTGCAGGTAAATTAAAAGAGATAAAGCAAAGGCACATAATGAGAAGTTAGAGGTTACTGCTGGCAGATTAAGTGAAAAGGTGGAAACTATTTCAAGAGAGCAGCACACTAACATTAATGCATTAGAAGCACAAATTCAAAATTTAGAACAAAAATTAGACTGCAGTGAGGAAACTGCTTCAGGCAGGTTTACTGTCCTCACTATTTAGGGTAGTCGCATTCTGAGTAGGAGAAAATCTGTACCAGAAAACAGATTTGGTACTGTAGATTTTTAATGAAGATGTGAATAGACATCATAAGTCATTACAATGAGGTTTCCATGTTTCATTTAATTGGAGGAGTGTGTGAAATCTGTGACCAACCTGTCAGGGAAAGTGACTCTATTCCAAGTCAGTAATATTAAAGGAAAGCGTTTACTGAGACACGTCTCTTGGACTTGGTCTGTATTTGTTATCATATGCTTCTACAGTGATGAGCTACCTGTCACATTACTTGTCAATAAAATGGCCTTGACCTTAAGGGTCTCCACTTTTTCCGGCAGTGTATTCAAGTTCAGTGAATTTAACTCTTTTATTACGCTGCCTTCGTTCCAACGGTTACCCACCCCTCTTTACATTCTGTACGCTATAATCTGTAACCCACCTTGCACGTGGAAGTGCATAGTTCTGAGACCGACATCTTTATCTTCTATCCTGCTCTATTTACGAATGATGCATAAGCAGACTGTCAAAAAGCCAGTTCATGAGCTCTGTTTTCTCTGGTACTCAGTTCGCTGAACATATTTGGGAGAAAGCAATGTGTTTTCTGTTTTCAGAAATTTGAACACTAAATCTGCCTGTCAAGCAAATCACTTGTAATGTTTACCACTACAGCTTCATGAGCGTCAAGTAAAAGTCTGACGCATACTAAACTAAACTGTGACAAAACTTGTTCCCCTCTTTGACTTTTCTATATACTCCTCTGGATATTATTCCAAAACTTCGGCAGAATCAGCAACGATCAGCGGGCATGAGGAAGAAGTTAAATACTGTGTCATGATGATCTGTCCATTGGCAAAATATTCCGGATTTGGTCCCACATTCGGGTCCCCAGGAGGTGCTGCCGAGTAGGCGGTGATCATGTGAAAGAGATGGAATAACCAACGAAAGGGTGACACTGTACGAGCCGGAGTGTGAAATGTCGTAAGCTTGAACGTCGTAGGAAAGCTAGGAAATCTGAAACGGGGAAATGCAAATGCTCAGTCCAGATATAGAGTGGATCAGTACACTGAAATGGAAAGGATTTCGGGTCAGACGACCAAAGGATAATATTAACAGTAACAAAGGATCGTATAACGGGTGTGCGATTTGTTATGAATGGGAAAACATGACAGAGAATGAGTTACTGTAAAGAAATCAGTGACCGGGTTTGTGTCACCATATGCGACAGCAAATGAAAGCAGACAACGATTGTTCAGGTGTAAATGACGACACCGAAATCACAAGATGAAGAGATACAGAAAGTATATCAGAATACGGCTATTCATCATGTGAAGCGAAATAAAAATCTGATAATCATGAGGAATTAGCACGCGTATGTATGGAACGGAACAGGAGAAAGAGTTCCTGGAGAATGTAGGATAGGTCGCAGAAGTGAGAGAGGAGAAAGACAAGTTGAGTCCTGCAAGAAATTTCAAATTGTGCTAGCGAATACTCTGTTCAAGAGTCAGAAGACGAAGAGGTGCTCTCAGAAAAGAGCCAGAAACATGGGAAGATTCCACGGTCAGACACAGATTCGGAATTCAGGTATTGGATTGTAAGGCGTAAGGTTGCGCGATATTTCTGTAGTGGAGAATGATGAGACGCTTTTGGAGATCGCTAATGGTGGGGAACCCCTGTATAGAATGTCCCACTAGGCAATTCAATTGAAAACGATTGGACATCGCTAGTAAGGGCAGTCGCAGATGTAAGACTGTGGTGTCACCGCCAGACACCTCACTTGCTAGGTGGTAGCCTTTTAAATCGGCCGCGGTCCGCTAGTATACGACGGACCCGCGTGTTGCCACTATCAGTGAATCCAGACCGAGCGCCGCCACACGGCAGGTCTATAGAGACGTACTGGCACTCGCCCCAGTTGTACAGCCGACTTTGCTAGGAAAGGTTCACTGAGAATTACGCTCTCATTTGCCGAGACGAGAGTTAGCATAGCCTTCAGCTAAGTCAATTGCTACGACCTAGCAAAGCGCCATATATCCTTTGCTATGTATCTAATGAAGCATGTACAGTAACATGACCAATGTTCATCAATTGTGGATTAAAGTTAAGTATTCCAGCAGCTACGTACTTTTCTTTATAGCATTCATTACGTATCCTGTTTCAGACCTGACGCCAGCCTGCGTGAGTTTAAGTGCGTGCCTTTCGGTTACCCGTCACTGTGGACTGGCTGTCTTGTCAGTCCACAACAGATGCAAGGTAGGTAACTCCGGAGAAACCCTGGGTTACAGAAGATATATTGTAACTGAGGAGGAAGTTCACAAATGTTCAGGGAGAAACAGTAGTACAGCAATATAAATAATTTGATAATGAAATAAAGAGAAAGTGCACGGCAGCCAAGACAAAATGGTGACAGGAAAAATCTGAAGGAGCCGTAAAAGAAATTACCGTCAGAAGGACTGACTCAACTTATAGTAAAGTCAAAATAACTTCCTTGTAATGAAAAGCAAGGATTCAACGGGAATTCCTTTGTTACAAGCAGATAAAACAGCGAATAGGTAGAAAGAGTGCACTGAACGCCTGTATTAGGGGTGGGGGGAACTGCTCTTCTGACTTGATAAAGTACGGAACTGAAGTCGGTAATGGACACGTAAAAATTTCAGCATTAATATCAGAATTTGAACCAGCTCTGGAAGACTTGAGATCAAATGAAAGCAGCTGGGATAGAAAAGGTTCCCTCGGAATTTCTAAAATCATTGTGGGAAATGGCGACGAAACGACTATTCAGGTTAGTGTGTAGACTCCATGACACTGGCGATATACCATCAGACTTTCTGAAAAATGTCGTCCACACATTATCTAAGATAGCAAGGGCAAATGGATGCGAAAACTATCACACAATCAAGTTAACATTGCGTGCATTCAAGCCGCTGACATGGGTAATGTACAGAAGAACGGAAAAGAAAACTGAGGCTATATTAGATGACGATCGGTATGGCTATAAGAAAGGTACAGATAAAACGGAAGTTTTGACTTCGTGCTTTATACAGAAGAAAAATGAAGATATGCCCATAGGATTTATGGAAGAAGCGTTCGAAGATGTGAAATGGTGAAAGTTCCGAGAATAATAGAAGTAAGTTACAAGGAATTACGGGTTGTATACAATATTCATAAGGACCAGGAGGGAGAAAAAGATAGGAAGACCATAAACGAAATACTCGGATACAAAAGGATGTAAGGCAGGGATTCAGTATTTCGCTCCTACTGATCGATTTATACTTCGAAGAAGCTGTGACGGAAGGTTCAAGAGTGCAATTAAAATTTAGGGTGAAAGGATAGCAGTGACGAAATTCGCTGATGACATCATTATTCTCAGTGAAAGCGAAGAAGAATTACAGGATCAGTTGAATCGAATGAATAGTGATAACAGACTGTGGATTGAGGATAAATGAAAATAAGAGAACGAAGTGAGATGCAGCAAAAATGTAAATAGTAAGAAATTCAACATGAAACTGATGGTCACGAAGTAGGCGAAGTTAAGTAGTTCTGCACAAAATTCTGACTAGCGCAGACAAAGGTGGTATTTCTATCCAAGAGCGTTCAATTGGTATCAAACGTATGCTTTAATCTGAGTTAGTATTTTCTGATAACATATGTTTGGAACATGGCACCGTGTAGTAGTGAATCATGGACAGTGGGAAAACTGGAACGGAAGACAATTGAATCGCTTGATATGTGATGGTACAGATGAACGATGGATATCAGATGGACTCAGTGTGTCTGACTCCGTGGGTACTCTAATATTCGCGGACCGCACGTCAGCCGCTCCCCTCACCCCCCCCCCCCTGCTATCAATATTTTATTGTAGTACGCAGTCTCTGACCTCTCCCCCCCCCCCACACCCCTATACCTAATCGAAATGTTTCAGCTAAGCTTTACAAACACAACGTGGGCAACATAAGTGAAACAGAATAAATGAAAAACAGAGTAAGTAGGGAAAACTGAAAGCTGTCAGTTCTGCTGTCGCGTTGGTTCTTGCAAGTAAGGGGCAGCGGTTTTCCGTCCTCCGGGAACATATAACAAGTGCTTAGCAGGATAAAGATTTCAGCCGCCTGATTTGCGTCGATGGATATTCACTCACTCAGCAACGCTCTTAGTGGAGTAGTATGTTTTAGTTTATTTTTTATTGCGTAATACAGATTCTATACAATAGTTTACTGTCACCATTCATTGTGTTTATTTCTTTGTTGTAGTTAATTTTTGTAATGCATGAAGTCATTGTTCGCTCATTAGTGAATAAAAGTGATTCGGCTACGTCATTTCCTGGCAGTGGTTGAGATGGCTCTGATACAGCTGCTTTATCGAATGAAAAAATGAAAACTGGTCACACTGGTGGAGGCCGCTCTTTCAAAATACTTTGGAAACACGGAGATAAGTGAATGCTGTATGACAAAAAGGGTGGCAAATTGTTTTACTCTGTGTGTGATTAAATGAGTTCCTTTTGCGAAGAAAACTAAACTAGACGAAAATACGATAAAAGCATTTGATCACGTCGAGTTTTGTGCTTGGAACAAACATTAGATGGGCGTGCTTGTCATGAAAAGTTGTAATTATCATATGTCTTGCAATATTTGGTCTCAAGAGTGTAAGGTGGGAAAATGAAAGTCAGCAAGAGCGGCTCTGTTGACTGTTATCTACACTGCTTTGTGTCACAGTGCATCGGTTAGTAATCCGTCTTGTGCAGTTGAAAATGTAATTGTAATGGATTGTTAGTGTTAGTTTTTGAACATAACTATAATTTTTCCTCTTGGCCGCGGCGTTTGTACTACAAATGACTATCGGAAAATATCTCAGACGAAGTAAGTCGTGTTCTGGCTCACGATCTATGTATTTTCAAAAAGGTTGTAATATGTTGACAATACTATTCGATAATTGTAGATGAAAATATTCATGCACGTCGACTCGAGACAGTCCACAATAAAAAGTGGAGTATCAAATATTCATTGCATTTTTACTTTTGGTTCTCATTCACCTAGTTTTTCCATACGTGTCCTGTGATTCATTTGTGACTTTTAGCTATTTTCCTTAGTTATAATGTAATCGTAAGCATCAATCTAGTTTAACTTCTTGTTCTCGAAACCAGATGCCAATTTTAGTAACTCATATTTTAATAAGTATTATGTTTCAGTTAAAGGGATTTGTACAAAATTTACTGTCTTCATGGTATTAGTAATGTTATTAAAGTATTAGTAATGTTACCAGCTACAAACAACACCTGCTGTTATTGTATAATTTATCGTTAATTGTCAATTTCATTTGTAAAACGACTCCCAACATTCGAAAAATATGGATAACGATCTTATACAATTATTCTCATTCTCACTATTGCCAACTACAAGCATTAAAGTGGCAGGTGTGGACCACTGGCGGCGCCAGTTACCGCTATGATTCACTAGCTGCTGCGCCTCCACAAGATGTTGTAATGTTTTCATCCAGCCAAGACAGCTGTTTTTCTAGGTACTATCAGGAGTTCAACATTTGTAAGTTGCTACCATACTATACTTATGAAACTCTGATGCCGCAGTTTCAAGTTCTTTGGCTTATCCAGATTATTTTTCAGGTCCAAATAATATACCCCTCAGTAATGACTCATAATTATCTAAGATTAATGATACAGCTTCCGATAACCATTTCATTTGATACCGCATGATATGTGCCTTTTACAACTTTGGGAAACAATATTGGTTTAAGGGATGAAAATAATCCAGTAATGTGAATACTTTCTGTCTCCTTCACAATAGTGCTCTTAGTTTATTAACGACCTCTACTTCCTACATATTTTGCATTATATTAACCTAAAGATGCGTTTTAATATCGAGAAACCAGTCACAGTTTGACCTCATAACAAATGAGAATTCACAGATGCAAGCAGACTCTTCAATTTTTCGGAAGACTTTACCACAACATTTTTAAAAATATCTTTCAAGTTTCGACTTGCTTTTGGTCTGTCAGTGGTCATAATTTTTCAATTAATAAATTATTTTCGTACTACTATGGCCTGTTTGATGAACTTCGTGGCCATTCCATGAACCACTCCACTAGAACTCCCACCAACAAAAAAATCTGAAAATATAAAAAAGAAGTTCTAGAAGATTTCAATTAGAAATTCGATATCATGAAATTCTTGATCATTATTTTTAACCTTCTTCATCACCTTATATCTCAGTTTAATAACAAAATTTTCAAAAAATTGAAAATTCTAACCATTAAGTATTTTCAAGTATCTGTTTGGCAAAATAATTTTCAATTTATTATAAGGCACCATGCAGATTTTTCACCATATCTAGTTTTGAAGTATTTACAGCTATAAATGTAATATAAATTTCTTACTTCTAACTCAATAACATTTATTAAAATATTTTAACTGTTTGCATTACTGAGTTTCTTCCATAGACCCTCAATTTTATTAAGATTAAAATTTTTCACTCAGAATTCTGTGTTGAGGACCATGTGTCAAATTTTTTCCTACCATACAAGTGTACGATTCCGAATTTTATCACTGAATCTGGGACATGGCTTTGTTGTTGTTTTCTCTGTACTTAATACATTCTCACACAACATCTTTATGACATAGCTAATGTAGACTCTATGTGTAAAAGGCAGTGTCCTGACTGACCATCTGGCTGACTGTCTCGTCATCACCCAGCCCAAACTGCTGAAGATAGAAACTTGAAAGTTGGAGATAATGTCGACGTTACCCTGTAGGCTTCATTGAAGAAGACATTCATCCAAATTTCAACTATAAAGGGGCGAAATAAGAGTTGAAGTTTTTTCCAGGAATGTCGCTATTAATGTAATTTTGAAGCTAGACCTTCGAAAATTGGTATTTGGTTTCTCAGTCAGAAATAACGAAATACACATTTCAGCTTTTTCTGGAAATTTGACCCTATAGGGGTGAAATAGTGAGTGATAGCTTTTTTTGGAAATACATTATTGTTAAAGACAATTCAAGCATTTTTAAAGCTGTATTTATGAACATAGGTATTTCACTTTATGTTACAAATAAAAAAATATGTTTCTGTGTTCTCGGATACTGAACCCCTAAAGAAGTGTAATAGAAGATGATACTTTTCATGAAAATATTTTATTATGAAAGCATTTCTAAGGCTATGTCTACGAAAATTTAAATTTGGCTTATGACTTAGAAACGAAAAAAATGTGTATCAGTTCTTTGGAAATACAAACCCTTGAGGGTGCAATCAGAGACGAAATTTTTCATGGAAATATTTTATCGTGCAAGCATTTCTTAACATAAATTTATAAAAATTTGTATTCGGTTTATCTGGTAAAAATAGAGCATATCCTTCTTTCTCTTCTTGGAAATTCAAACCCTAAGCTGGTGAATAGTTTTATAAAAACATTTCAGTGCAAAAGCATTTTTAAAGCTAAGTCTTTGAAAACTGGTATTTGGGTTATTGGTTGGAGATGAAAAATTATGTGTTTCAGTGATTTGGGAAATTCAGCCACCAAGGAGGTGAAAGAGGGACAGATTGATTCACTGATTCATCATCACTGAGTCCAAACTGCTATGGATACAAACTTGAGGCTTGGAGAGAGTGTGGGACCTATAATATAGTTTCCATTTAAGAAGGGACTGTCCAAAATGCCATTCCTAAGTGGGTGAAATAGATGATGAATAGGTTATTGGAAGTATATCGCTGTTAATGGAATTTATGCCGCTATTAAGGGAATTTTGAAGCTAGAACTACGAAAGCTGGTATTCACTTTCTCAATCAGAAAATAAATAATGCATGTTCCAGAATTTTTGTTAAGCCAACTACTAAGGTAAGTAAAGTAGTGGGTGAATGTTTTTTGAAAATATATATTTGATAAGGAACTACTAAATGATTTTTAAGGTTACCTGATATTTGACATCACAGTTAGAAAAAAAATACATGTTACAATGTTTCTGGGAATTCAGGATCTGAGAGTGTGCAGTAGGGGATAAATATTATCAATAAAATACTTCGTTGCTTTAAAATTTTTTTATCGAAAGCTAAATTTATGAAAACTGGCATAACTCCTCCGTTAGATGTAAAGAAACGTATCTAGGGGGTCAATGTTGCTATGTAAATATCCCCACAACAACGAAAAAAGCCATGAACAATAAAAACTTTCTACTTTAGTTACCAGAATAGTTTTTTGGTCAGAAGAACATGCAAAATATATCATGATTATATAGTCTTAATGAATGTGAAAATCTTGGAAGCTGTTGCAATTTGTGGAAAACATCAGAATTAATCTAAGGAAAAGAAATCTCTGTAGACCATATAGCATATGTCAGCAAACCATCAGTCACTAACCCAGTTTTAAAGAAGATGGAAGGGGAATGAGATTTTCACTCTGCAGCGGAGTGTGCGCTGATATGAAATTTCCTAGCAGATTAAAACTGTATGCCCGTCCTAGACTCGAAATCGGGACCTTTGCCTTTCGGAGGCAAGTGCTCTACCATATGCGCTACCGAAGCACGACTCACGCCCGGTACTCACAGCTTCACTTCTGCCAGTACCTCGTCTCTTATCTTCCAAACTTTGCAGAAGGTCTCCTGCGAACCTTGCAGAACTAGCACTCCTGAAAGAAAGGATATAGCGGAGACATGGCTTAGCCACAGCCTAGGGGGTGTTTCCAGAATGAGATTTTCACTCTGCAGCGGAGTGTGGGCTGACATGAAACTTACTGGCAGATTAAAACTGTGTGCCCGACCGAGACTCGAATTCCGCTATATCCTTTCTTTCAGGAGTGCTAGTTCTGCAAGGTTCGCAGGGGAGCTTCTGTAAAGTTTCGAACGTAGGAGACGAGGTACTGGCAGAAGTGAAGCTATGAGTACCAGGCGTGATTTGTGCTTCGGTAGCTCAGATGTTAGAGCACTTGCCCGCGAAAGGCGAAGGTCCCGAGTTCGAGTCTCGGTCGGGCACACAGTTTTAATCTGTCAGGAAGTTTCAAGATGGAAGGGTCTTATGTTTACAACACTGTCTGATTGTGCACTCTCCTTAAATCTAGAAATGCAGCATAGGCTCCCAGATAATTATTTCGTGGATCTAAATTCTAAATTTCCAGAGGAGAAACTCCATACCTTCCATTCTTCATAGTGATATTCAGTAATTTGGTGTGATCGACCAAGGAAGAGTCAACTGATTAGTTCTGCTTCTTGTCCGAAAAGAAACGGAAATGAAATAAGGCATATCGAAATCTGCAGAATTTTAGTAATTGGCGATATCTAGTTCAAAACTGTTCTTTCCACTGAATTGTACTATCTCTGTGGTTTGTGGTTAAAATATATGTATGGGAGTCTTTAAGTTTTTTGGTCCTTCTTACGCTAGCTATAGTGTTTATTCTGGTTCTTACCTAGCCACAGGAACATGAATTTCCATTTATTCTACATATATTTGTCTTCCTTAGGAAATGTCACATGTTGAACACCAGCATCATTACAGTCAAACCATCAAAAAATGGCATCTCCAGCATTTCAGGCTCATTTAATAATTACAGTTAAATCTACTTCTCAAAAAATTTGTTTTGTAGTCTCTGAAAAATCCGCGAAATATTTCCAAACGATAATGTGTTTAATTTCTCTTATTTTTCATTTTCCTGTCATTAAACATATGACACTTCGTGGGTTATTCATTGACTGGAAATGAAGTCAATTGCCTAAGGACAGATGAAGAAATAAAACGATGTTCCATTCTATATAAAATATTGTTTCGATTCTCTATAGTGAAAACCTCACAGAGCTTTGTCACATAGTTGTCAATCAATTTTTTGTTGGATTTTCTATCTTATGTTGGATAATCTGTACCACAGCCTCCAATAATACTAAATCTAATTTGATCCTTTGTTAATGGATTTTGAGAGCCTGCGACTATGACAACAATAGATTTGTTCATAAATAAATCTTCTGCTACCAGTCACCATTTTTCTTTATTTACTTTTCACACGATGAGTTTTGAGAAATGATACCCACTGTTAAGTGCTTTTTTTTCTTGTGTATTAAGAAATTTCTGTTGATGTTGTCAATGTGTCAGAGTCTGTTTCATTTTGTTGACTTGTACCGCAATATATAAGAATCACTTGACTTTTTAGTTGTTTATCGGTTCTTTTGATGAAGTTATTGGCGAAATTTAGAAGAATTTGTGCTTACAGTTTTCGAATGGTCCATTTGTGCAGTTTACACACACTAAACATCATACACAGCTTGTATTAGTTTTTGTTACTTTTTTGTTTATGAAATGTAAAAAACCCAATCTTTATTTTGTGATTTTTGAAAATATTTGCAGCTTTCTGTGACACACTGCCCATGTATGGGATACTAGATATACATTTGTTTTACGCTTTTTCTTCTGCATTGCATTTTGCACCTGGCTCTTACTTCACTTTGTCTCAGGATTGTGTCAACCATGGAAACACAGTAACCACTGGCAACTCCAGTCTTTTTCGCTGTGTTTATTTATTGTTGTATGTTTTCTTGGTTGAATGGTAGATTTGTTGCCCTATGTAGCACTGACCTGTATGCTGCCTGTTAATGGATATTTGGGTGATGTGAGTTTGCAAGGATTGTGGTGTCAGTCCTTGTGTGTTCCTATAAATTTTGAATTTCCATGAGTTGTTGTGTCTTGTGATATTTAGGTCCACAAATCTGATGGTTTTAATTTGTTCATGTTCCACTGTAAATTTGATTTTCTCTTGTAGATTACTGAAATAATTTAGAATGTCTGTGATGTGTTTGGTATCCTCTTCCATTAGTGTGTCATCTACATATCTCCTATAGAATTCTATTTTATTCAGGCAAGGTTCTTGGCTGTTTAATAATTTTTGGTGTAACTAATTTATGTATATGTCAGATTTGGAACCACTTATACATGATCCTATTTGCAAGGCCATCTGATTGTTTGTAAATGTTGCCATTAAAGGTAAAGTAGTTGTAACTTAGGGTTAGCTGAAGGAGTTCCATAAATTCGACAATATCTGTGTATGAAAGTTTCATGTGTTGAATAAGGTTCTTTTGTAGTACTGTTAGAGCTGTTTCTATGGGTATGTTTGAGTAAACGTTAGTGATATCAAGTGATATAAACTGTGTATCTATGGAGAGCTTTCTTGTTCTTAGTTCCTTAGCTACTATTATGTTGTTTTTTTATGGAATTTGTTGTTTCATATGTATAATTTTTCATCATTTTTTATTCAGTTTTTGTGACAGTTTGTGCACTGGGCTATTTATAGACTTGACCATGTGATGTATTGGATTTCTATCTTTGTGTATTTTAGGCTGTGCTCTTAGGTGTGGTGCTTTGGGATTCATGCATGTAAGGTATTTCTTTTCAGTTTCTCTCAATAGGAAACGTTTTTCCTCTAATTGTTCCTTCCTTTTGCTTTAATATTGTTTGGTTGAGTCTTTCCCAATGTGCTGAATATTATTAGCAGCAAAAAATTAATTTGTTTTGAGAATGTATTCTTTTTCTTTAACCACAACTAATGTATTGCTTTTCTCTGACTTTACAAATATGGACTGGTTATTTTTCAGTTTATTATTTATAGATTTTACATATTTTTCATAGTTTATTGTATATTGGAGCTAAACTTATCTATATTCATTTGTTTCTCAAGAAGCTTGCATACTTTGTGACCTGTTGCCGCTTTTGTATTTGAATTTAAACTTTGCAGTGTCTGTTGCATTTCTAGGTGCACCTATAACTTGTTTCAGTGTGTGGTTGTTGAGGTTAGGTTTTACATTGTATTTAACTCCTTCTTGGAGTAGATCGATTTCCTTTGGTCGAATTTTCTGTCTGTGTTGTTCACCACTCTACTTTAAAATGAGTGTGTGCCCTTGTCAGTTAACTTCAGGTTGGACCTCCTATCTTGTTTAAATGTCATGGTGTGTAGCTTTTGTTATGTGTGTTGCATGTACTACACCAACTAAATAAACGTGATGATATGGATTTGCTAGAAGAACTGGAGACATATTCACATTACAGATAATAAGAAATAAAATATTAAATGAAAGACTCAATAGTGAATCAGTGAATTTCTTCAGATGTTTAGATTGTCTACTTACAGAAAAATAGTAAAATTATTGTAAAATAGATATAAGTAATTTATGAGCCACATTGTTAAGATAAATAACCTCTGTACAAAAGCATTTTTTAATCTGTAGAACACCAATATTATTATCTGTGTGGACTACTTGTAAGAGCATCTTTGTAACTGTTTGGTTTATATAAGATAGTTACGATGTGTTAAGTATAAAACAAGTTGTGTGTGACGTTTAGTGTGTGTGAGACTTTGCACAAATGAACCATTAGAAAACTGTAAGTACAAATTCTTCTAAATTTTGCTGTCAACTTTACCAAAAGTATCGATAATAAAAAAAAGACATGTGATTCCTATACATTGCAGTACAATTCAACAAAATGACGCAGACTCTGACATATTGTCAACATCAATAGAAATGGCTTAATATGCAAAAAAAAGTTCTTAAAAATGGGAATCATTTCCTGAAATGCTTGTGGGTAAAAATTAAATAAGGAACAACCGTCAGTGGTAGCAGATGATTTATTTTTTAAACAAACCTATTAATAATACTAAAGCTCATGTACAATTGAGATGATTAGGATAAACCAAACTATCTCTAAATTTTATATTAATCATTATGGACTTGTTGGGAATATATAGATTTTTTAGTCTTTTCACTGACAGGGAATGAGTAAAACAGACGCCTCTCTATTTTGTTCATTATTTGTTAAAGATAAAAATTTATGATATCATTTCTAAATTAACTGTTGCAGTAGCGCCACTGAAGGCAACTAAACTATTAATTCCATTGGTAATACATATGTCTAAATTCTGAACAGGATCAAAACTTTGAGTATACACAGGATAATGTGTTTCTTGAGTTAGTGTTCCTCCAAATTCAACATTTTTCTTAAATGAAATAGGATTATAAGTTTTTCAGTGAAAATGAACAGCAAGCTTTACAAATGTCAACTAAGTTAAAATTTTTATTAGTTGGTTCAAGTTGAACAAACTGAAGCACATCATTAACAACATTTATTATTAGCATCAGTAGCTTGACCACTAAATCCAAGCTCACCTCCAATACAATCTTTTACATCTAT